>NW_023597054.1:61014076-61047882 GCF_011947565.3 Pollicipes pollicipes | reverse complement strand
T
The DNA here is from genome assembly GCF_011947565.3 of Pollicipes pollicipes. Taxonomy (NCBI): domain Eukaryota; kingdom Metazoa; phylum Arthropoda; class Thecostraca; order Pollicipedomorpha; family Pollicipedidae; genus Pollicipes; species Pollicipes pollicipes. The sequence goes on along the minus strand of NW_023597054.1, from coordinate 61,047,881 downwards.
CTTCTCTCTCTCTCTCTTCTCTCTCTCTCTTCTCTCTCCTCTCTCTCTCTCTCTCTCTCTTCTCTCTCTCTCTCTCTCTCTCTCTCTCTCTCTCCTCTCTCTCTTCTTCTCTCTCTCTCTTCTCTCTCTCTCTCTCCTTCTCTTCTCTCTCTCTCCTCTCTCTCTCTATCTCTCTCTCTCTCTTCTCTCTCTCTCTCTCTCTCTCTCTCTCTCTCTCTCTCTCTCTCTCTCTCTTCTCTCTCTCTCCTCTCTCTCTCTCTCTTCTCTCTCTCTCTCTCTCTCTCTCTCTCTCTCTCTCTCTCTCTCTCTCTCTCTTCTCTCTCTCTCTCTCTCTCTCTCTCTCTCTCTCTCTCTCTCTGTCTCTCTCTCTCTCTCTCTCCTCTCTCTCTCTCTCTCTCCTCTTCTCTCTCTCTCTCTCTCTCTCTTCTCTCTCTCTCTCTCTCTCTCTCTCTCTCTCTTCTCTCTCTCTCTCTCTCTCTCGTTCTCCCTCTCTCTTCCTTCCTAGATTTAAAAATAGTAGTAAACCTAGACTTTAAATGTGATCAGGTGCGTGCTAGATCTTTTCGGCACCAATGGCTCCGTTCTTCTTTGGGTCACACCCCAAGAAGAGATGTCCAGCGTTTCAGGAGACGCCCTGGATTATAGTGAACTTAGAGTATAACTACGGACGACATCCGTGAAGTAATGTTGCCGCGTTGTATTTTCCTTCAAAACGCTGCTATGCACTAAAACAGAAGCATCGTTGCATTCGGACTTGCTTCATTTACTTACCCGCCAGTAGTCGCATTTCTGTGTCTTCGAGCAACATTTGTCTTTAGCTAACTGCTCAGAAAACGACAATCCCGAAGTGACAAAAGCACGGTTCCACAACAGAACTTCTAACACAATTAAAGCCAGTCAGCAACCAAACATCCACAACTTGCCCCTTAACGCAAATGCTTGTCACTAACACAACTTCTGCACGACAAAATCTCTAACGCAAAACTTCTACGTGACAGAGTTTCCAATGTAAACACTTTCTATACTAATGTAACGCATAAACTTTTACGCGACCAGGCTTCTTATACAAATATCTCTATATCCCATCACTTCTTATGCAACAACTTCTAACGCACAACTTGGTATCCGACAGAACTTTTGATGCAAGAGTTTCTCCAACGCGAATTAGTTTAATGAGCTCTCATCGTTGGTACTGAAACCGTGCCCCGAACTCCAAACCTTGGGCTTCCTCACCGCCTCTGTAAGGCATTGGCCCGTTTTTCCGTACCGGGGGTCTCTGTTCACTACCAATACCAGGGGCCTCTGACTGGTAGAGGTCAGTTCCTTTATCGTCTCTGGGGGTCCAAAGGACACTGCGATGCTCTTACTAGCATCCTGAATCCATGGACCTGTCCCAGTTTTGACTAATGGACCCACTGGCTTGTACGGCCGTGATCGGTTCGTGCTGGGGCCGCTTTGTTCAGTGCCAGTGGCCCTGACCGACAGAGCAGCACTCTCATTGCAGGGGCAGGGGCAGGGCAGGGACGCTGTTTTGCGAAGGGAGCTGGGGGGAAGGGGGGGGGGTTTGGCTGAGAAATGGAAAATGACGCGGCGTTCCCAAATGCTGCAATGCTTTCATTCGCCGGTTACGACATACTTCCGCGGCAACATGTGTTTACACGTTAAACAGGTTGCATGTGTTAACGTTTGAAGTATTCGTTTTGAGCTGCGAACAACAAGTTTTGACAAGTTGTTTTGCACAGCAAAAAACTGCAGGCACAGCATGTTGACACATGCAACGCACCGGGACATACGCAGACTTGTATAAGTCATAGATGCGTTTATCTTTATAGATACACACAAATGCTAAATATTTGTCCCCAGCAATATCTCGTCCGAGGATGCCGGGGTTGTAGAAAAACGGGAAATGACATTCCTTATGGGAAACAGTGAAGCGTGGAATTTCTGCGCTAGCAGTCTGCCGTGTAGAAGTTTATGTGTAAAAATTATTTCAAGATAGGAGCCATGTCACATTAACGTCTCTTTGTGCTGGGATTTAATTGCATAGAATTTTAGGTGCTAGAAGTTTTGGCATGAGAGGTAGTGATGCACATGAGGTTTTGCGTTAAACGTTTTGTCGCGTGGAAGGGATTTCGCGCATAGGTTTTGCGTGAGAAGCTTTTGCATTAGAAGGGATCTCGCGCAAACATTTTTGCGTAAGTAGTCTTGTCGCATTGCATTAATATCGTGAAAACGTTTTGGTGTTAGAAGCCTTGTCGTATAGAAGAAGTTTATGCGTCAGAGGCTTTGCGTTAGGAATAATGTTACGTAGACGTTTTATCATTAGAAGTTTCCCCGCTTGAAAATAATGTCGCGTTAAAGTTCTTGCGTTTACAACAGCACACAGCCGGACACATTATTTACATCCCGCAGCCGTGAAATACCCATGCCCACTCGGCTCATCTCCTCTCAGGCCGATGACGTCACCGGCGGCCACCGGGCGGGCGCGCGCGCGCCCCTGCGCCGGCTCGTCTTGCTAATGGTCGGCCGTGAGAAGCGGGCAATTGGCGGCGGCATTCGGCGCTGATGAGCCTCGGGCAATGGTCCGCCGATAAACGCGCCCCCGGGGGGCCATTAGGTGCGCGCCGTCCGCGATGGATCGAGCCCGCGCCGCGCGCCGCCTGCCCGGCCGGCCCGCAGCGAATTGGCGCCACCGCCGCCACCGCGCCGCCGCCGCCGCCGCGCCGCCACCGTCGCCGCCGCGTTATGCAAATGGTTCGCGCCAATCCCGTCGCAAGCGATTTGTGTTCGCGCGCATAATGCGCGCTGATGAAGACAAATTTGGCGCGCGGTGCGCCGGTGTCGCGGCCCGTGTCCCGGCTCGTGCATCACGACCGGGGCGTGGCCGCGGGCGAGGTCGGACCGGGTTGGGCCTGGCGCGGGTCGGGTTGGGGCGGGGCGAACCGCCGCAGTGTGATGCCGCTTGGCTGGAGATGAGGGGCAGCTAGCTGCGAATCTGTGAGAATGCGTCTGGTGAGACTGAGGAGCAGAGGCGCGGGAGCGTACAGCAAGCTGGGGAAAGGCGCGCTTGAAGTGTGCTTTCACCACGCAACGGCCGTGGGTCAATGCAAAATATTCCTCCAGAGCCGCCTGGACGCACGACAGGTTTTGCTGAAGTTGAAATGGCCATTTCCTTCTGAACCCCCCCCCCCCCCCCGCCTCCCACACCATGTTTTCCGTATCATGCTAAACAGGACCGACAGTGCGAGCAAACCAAGCACCATGGATCTCTAGACGGCCACCCACAACCCTGGCGTTTGTGACGCGCTCTGATCCTAAAGGTCAGCTCTGGCAAGCGCCCAGGAAGGAACGACGTCGGCAAACCGCCGGATCAGAGCGACGGGCCTTACCTGCCTGACGGGGTACTCGTGGTCGGACTACAGCCCCGGTTTGGGGGGGGGGGGAGGCTGGCTAAATGAGTTTAAGCAGTTGAGGTGGAGATGAACCGCCATCTTCGCTGATCTTTTGTTCTTAAAAGGTACCATTTTCAAACACGGGTGGGGTTTTACGGTTTACGACTGTGATTGTAAGCATCAGCCGCGTCAAAGCGTGATCCCTTATTTTGGTCATCTGAAGGGGAGTCGAGGGTAGGCTTGTCTGCCCTACATCAGCACATAACCTGTTCAACTCTACTAAAATCTGTAAATATGCGAAAATTTTCAACACGGTGGCAACTGGCCGGTCACGGGGTTAGTTTAAGGCACGTTAATACTAAACAGAAGCATGTTTTAGTGCCTTTTCGATAGTTCATAAATTATGTGCTGCTTATTTCAAGTTAAAATTGGTTTCAATCTGTTTCTTGTGTAGCTGAAGGTGTAGAAAGCATATTTAGCCGAGACCAGTAGATACTAACATCTGCTACCAATATGCATGACAGGCCTGACCTTGCTCACATCTTCCCATTTCTTCTGGACAGCTCAGAAACTTGGCGACACAGCATACATGGGCGGAGATTGAAGAGAATACACAAGCGCAACCAGAGGCTTTTTCATGTCTTTACATCAATGTTGTAGCATTCCATCGAAATAAACGAGTTTAAAGACATGCCATTGCTACACTCCAGCTGCTCACAAGTTCTGCCACCACCTGAAGCAAAGGAAGAAAGGTAAGTTCTGGTGCAAGTCGCATTTTATTCCGGATAAAACAATGTGACAGTGTTTCTGTTGTGCGCGATGTCGGTGGGACGGGAGGGGGGGGGGGGGGGAGGGCGGTCTTTGCTTACAGGGGCACGGGCAGAATTTTCTTCGACAGAAGGGAGGGGCCCGGAGCCCAGTGAATACGCATCTAGTCGATTTTTAACACTCTGCCGGGAGTCATCTATGATGGAGAACGAAAAATCCGGACCGAATGAGGGGCCCCTCCCTTGGCTGTGCCACTGCTGTTTAAACACTATTGTGAGCAGCGCAATGCCGAATGTTTGAATTCGTTGCTCGATAAGTCGTTTGGAACACAATCATACAAAAAGTTCTTAGCTTAAAAATGCTCAACTCTGGAAAAGTTGCAATGAGTTGGGAAGGCAGGTAGGATCACCGCCATGTTTGCTGCCGGTATGCGTCATTTGACTGAGCGCATTGTTGAAGGCAAATGCATGAGTTCGGGATGGATAGAATGGTGGACACTCTATAGTCTCGTCAGTTATCAGAACTAGTAGCTCCAGCAACAAATAAAGTGAAGGGGGGGGGGGAGATTCTTGCCCCGTTTCGACCACGGGCTTGACAAGTTGAGCTGGGTTTCGTGTACCAATTATTGCACCCCTCGTGCCAGTAGGATATAATTTTGCGTCATTGCAGGCTGCCGTGTCACGGAGGGAACGATGCTTGGCGTCTCCCTCTGAGAGCCTCCGGATCGACCTGGGGGCTTCGGCCAGCGCTGCGCCAGAATGGTAGCCCTTAGGTCCCCCAGCTGGGATGGAAGGGGCTTCCAGTCTCTGACAACTGAAGGCGATTTGCCACTTCGTGTCCTGCCGGCTCCCGGCCCGAAAAACGTAGGGGTTTCATTAGTGTTCAGACCACAGGCTCTTCAATGCACGCGGCCTATAAGCACGTGTCGATGAGATAAAAAACACACATCATGGTCACAGGCTCTTTTTTCTGCAGAAGCTTGCTAACCTGTCGCGGGTAGGGCATTTTGTGGACAGGGCCTGTGGTCACTGTGTGCTGTCTAGGCCCAGAAGCGCTTGCAGGCCAACGCAGAGGCTTGCATTATTGGCGCTGCGCCCCGCGCCGTCGGACGCCACTTCAGCACCAGCTCCGCCGCTGCGACACTCCTGCATTATTGGCGCTGCGCCCCGCGCCGTCGGACGCCACTTCAGCACCAGCTCCGCCGCTGCGACACTCCTGCATATTGGGAGGGGGAGGGGCAGACACCGGAGGAGAGGCTCAGACACGATACGCATGCAGCGCGCGAGCATTACGATCAGCCGTGACGATGGCCGGCGGAAGCGGCACGGATCGCAGGACTCAGTGCCGGGGGAGGGATGGCCGGGCGGTCCCAGTTCAGGCTATCGAGAACGGGAAGTGACACTGGCGTAAAGGTTTTATATAGGCTGAATGGCGCATACACATGCACCAAGGCATGTCATAAGGACAATCTTTTGCTTTCACTTAAGGCGATGGAAAGATAATTTATCGAGGGAGATGACATGCGTGTCAGTTATTTGTGTTTAGGATTGGTTGTGACCGCTGATATATCAAGAGTAATTTGCTGTCACCTCTCGATGGCTTTGGATGACGCTCTGCGTGCTTCTGGAAATATTTTATTTCGGATGCGCAATTACTGCGCGAGAAGGAAGTCCCTTTATTTCCATGGATTGGTGGAAAACATGTGCCCTTCAGCACGTCCTTACATGGGTGGTTAATGGGCAGTGACATGAATATTTGCTTCCAAAAATCTTTAAAAGTTAGCCATCAACCGATGTTTCTTTCAACCGTCTGACCACAACAAAACGTTTTTTCACACACTTCACTTGTGTTCTCACTAATGCATGATGGAAAGCGACAGTTAGTCGCGCGATTCAGGATACGGCAAGGAAGTTAAATCTGTCTTGAAGGTCCCGTGGCGCTGTTTGGCCCAGTTGCTACGGTTTCCGGCCCATAACTTACGGATGATGCATGGCGAAATCATTCACTTGCTCTCCACAGATGAATCCTTCCGTTCATTGCGGCGCTTGGCTCTCTCAATAAAAACGTCACCTCATCAGATTGGTAGATATTGGATGAGGTAGGACAACTACCGCATTAACAGCCAGGGCCCAAATGTGACTCATGGAAACGGAAATGGAAAAGCTAGTGCTGGCTGTTCCAGCGGACTTAATGCTGAGCTCAGATCTACCGAGCAAAATAAGAAATTGCGTTATATGGCCTTCATTCGAAGGCCACGGCCAAAACACGGTTAGCGCAAGCCTCCCCTTACATGGGACCAATAAAGCATCTAAAAGGCTCAGGCCAGTCACGCTAACCCCCGCGCTGTCCAGCACCGCCGGTGGTGGCGCCAGCGACCATCGGCCAGCGTCAGCGGCGGCGGCGGCGGGGCAGCGACGGCGAGCGCGGCGCGGGCGACGCCCGGCGACCGGCTGTCAGCGGCGGCGGCGGCGGGGCAGCGACGGCGAGCGCGGCGCGGGCGACGCCCGGCGACCGGTGTCAGCGGCGGCGGCGGCGGGGCAGCGACGGCGAGCGCGGCGCGGGCGACGCCCGGCGACCGGTGTCAGCGGCGGCGGCGGCGGGGCGGCGACGGCGGGCGCGGCGCGGCGTCCCGGGCGTCGCGGCGGGGCGTCCCGGCGAAGTGGCCCGCTCCGGTGTCTCGGCGCCGGCGCCGGAGGCTGCACTCTGACCCGTCAATAGCTGTGCCCCGTCAGCGGCGGCGACAGGCGTCGCGCACCTGTTTATCTGGCGCCGGGCGGTCCGGCGACGCGCGCCACGCGCCGCGCGGCGCTCCCCGGTCGGGTGAGCTGTGGCGGGAGGTGTTTTACGTGGCGGTTGGGTGCACTGGCAATGACAGTGCTAGCGGAGCCGTCACGGCCTTCTCGAGAAAGTGATCAGAGTGCGGTCAAAACGAGAGAAACGGAGATTTTGGTGTGTCTGGCTCGATATATGTAAAACAGGTAATGTTTCAAACACTTTTTTTGCATTTCGCTAATGTCTCCTGTAGCCTGGAACCAACACGAAAGACGACCATTCGACGGGACGTCCACGACAGCGGTTTTTAATTTCTTTCAGACTGGGAAAAGCCTGGGGAGGCAAGTTTAACTTGCTGTTTGTATTTGCTAGCACCCGTGCTTGAAAGAGAGGTTTGAGATTCACTTCTTTGAAAATCTAACAAAGTGCTTGCAAATACAGCAAAATGGACTTTTTTCGGCATCAGCAGCTTTAACGAAGCTCCTCGCCAAGAGTGCAGTTTACTATTCAGTTTGCAGTTTGGAGGTGGGGTTGGGGGCTGGGCGGGCAGCGGGAGGGCTCCAATACCCCCCCCCCCCTCCCCCTCACACTTTAGGAAGAAAGTAGGCTTAATACTGGCAAAAGCTGTTTTTAGGCCATGTTGAGTGGGTTTCATCATTTTCACTAGCCCCGCAACTTACTTTGCGTGACTAAGCCCCTGATTCACCTCTACTTGTAGGGGTGATTGCCTAGAGCGACTTCAGCTAATCCTAGTGGCTATGGCTATAACTAAGCATTACAATTATCGCATGACACTGGTTCCCCTTTACGTCGTATTTGTGCCCTCAACCATTTCCCTCGCTATGATTTCTTCTCAGCCGTCCCTAAGCTGAACATGTAACTGGTCCCCTTTCCTTGGTTTGGCACCATATACGCTCCGACACTTTCCACGGATCCGTCCGAAAGTCCCCTCTCGTCGCACCGCAGGCGTTTGTAGCATTGCTTCCCTGCTGCTGGCCTGGCCGTGTCCGGGCGCCGTTTCGGCGGGCCCGGCCGGCTCGGGGGCGCGCCGGGCTCGCCACACCGCGCCGCGCTAACAAAGACACGAATTCATTATCCGGCCTGGGAGGAGCCGAGCCGACACAGCGCTCGCGCCAACCCCCGGCTCCCCTCACACTGCGACAAATTAACGTAATTCTAGCATTGTTTCTGGTCTATGGGGACAGTTTGAAAGGGGAGAGTTTGACGCGGGCCCAGCGCGGTCTCCCCTAGAGCCACCGCCAGGCCGCTGCCCCGTCTTGATTCCGCGTGCGTGCCGCGCAGCTTCCTACTAATTACACATGCGAGTAATTAGCCATCGCCCCGCGGATACGCACTTATCTGTGTTTTTCTAATTGGAACAGTTTTTCGATGAAAACTTGCATTAGCCGCGCTTATAATCGGGTGATGGCCTTGGCGGCGCTGGCGCGGGGCAAACAGAGGCGGCACGCGGCAGCCAGTGACGGTGGCGCGGCCGGCCGGCCGCTCGGCAGGCACAGCTATGAAAATTACCACACTCGCATAGCAGCAGCATCACGTCACGTGTAATCGCTCAAAAACAGCGTGCACGTGGCACGTGTGGGGCGGCCGCGGCGGAGCGAACAAAGCGCTGATGCCGACAGCCCGGCCGTGCCAGACGCTGAGAACGGCTCGGACCGTTCGGACTATTGCAGCACTTGCTGCGGGATGCGCGGGAATGCGGCTATGATACGAACTCGCGGCGTTCAAACCGTGCCGCCGGTTTCTTTCACAGAGCTCATCCGAAAGAGAGCAAAGAAAACGTCCGGGTTGCAATTGGTTTCTGTTGAAAAGTAGGTTGGGAAAAGTCGCGTTGTGAACTGCGACGTCATGTTCCGGTGACCGTGCAACACCGAGTCACTAGCCTATTACACGCGAGTCTATCTTCATTTCAACCTCACGCCTTACCCGAGGCTCAGAGACAGACCCTGAACAGTCCAATTCGACGGCAACACTGGCGGCCCAGCCGGCCACCGGGGCTGGACCTCATCCGCCCGACACCGGGGCTGGACGTCATCCGCCCGACACCGGGCTGGACCTCATCCGCCCGACCCCGGGGCTGGACCTCATCCGCCCGACACCGGGGCTGGACGTCATCCGCCCGACACCGGAGCTGGACCTCATCCGCCCGACCCCGGGGCTGGACCTCATCCGCCCGACACCGGAGCTGGACCTCATCCGCCCGTCACCTCGATCGGCAGCGCGCTTCCACCGGCGTTCCGCGTGGACCCGTCCGCCGCGTCCGCCCAGGCCGGCTCTAATCGAGGCGGGCCGCGCGGCCGCCTGTCACTCAGGGCTCCAGGTGGTCCGCAGGCCGGAACTGAGAACCACCTCCGGCTAGGCGCGCGGCGTCGCGTCTCGCAGCGTGGCGGGCTCGAGAGCACGGAGGGCGGGCCAGCCAGGGGAACGGGTGTACAGTGAGGCAGCTAACGTCGCAGCGGCATCCTGCTGAGGAAAACAACTGATGTGGGTTCGAGCGTGTGGAAGAGGCTGTAGCGGCAATGTTGGTGTGGAAAAGGTTTGAGTGATTGCATGTGCTAGGACATGCTTACCAAAGTATTTACTTGCACCTAGAGCCCGCTAGGGTCCCTCCATATACCTTGCATGACCTCCAGGTCACAGCGCCGCCCCCTCTCTCTGAAACGCACCGGGGATCAGCGAGGCCCGGCCCCGCCCCGGACAAGACAATCAACGGCGTGCCCCGGCGGGCCGGGACGGGCGACAGGCCCCCCAGTTAGAGGGGCGCGACGTGCCATTACGCCGGCAGAAAACGACCCGCCGCCGGTCGCAGAAACAAACCGGTCACCCCAGGTGCGAGCCGGGGTGTCCGGCCCACCCCCACAACCAGCGTGGGGGAGGGCTTGTTATGTGGGGCCCGTTTACACCCGATGTGTCAAGATGGGAGTCAGAACGGCCTTGTGGGTGTGGGGAGGGGGGGGGGGGCTTGGGTGCGGTGATCACTCTGACCGTGATTTTTGCGTTAAGTGAGATCGTTAGGGAAGGACCTTTTTCGACCGTCTGAGACGTTCATGGGACTGGTGGTGTCGTCGCCTGCGAAGTGCAGCTGGATATTGCGGAATGCCGTTCTTATCAAAACATTTACAAGCATGCATTCATTTTCGTCATGGGCACTGAAATAAAATAAGTTTTTCTGTAGCCATTCCCATTTGAATGTTTCCTCACTTTCCCCTACATAATTTGCGTCCTACGCCTCTGTTTCAGACATTTAAAACCATAAGTACCGTGTGCGGGTTTAGCAGCTTTCTTCCTGGCAAACGCATGGGTTGTCACCCACGCAGTACGCCTAATCATTCTATGGATCAGGACAGATCGGACAGAGCCGACAGGCTGCCAATAGCGCTGGTACCGGAACTGCCCGCTAAATCGACTGAGGTGAGATAGCTGGCAAGAGGGCATGGAAGGTGTGTACAAAAAACGCGCAAATTGCCACTCACAACAATGGGTTTGGCAAAAACGGGAGGGGAAATGACACGCTCTTGAACTTTGTAAATGCCTGTGCACACCTACTACATACCTACGCCATGTCCAGCATTCCTGGAACGGCCGCAACGAACCTCTTCCGGTTGAGCTTGTCGTAGCTGCACGTCCCGCACCGGGCTGAGCTGACGAACCTGCTGATCAAACGCATGGCGCACGAGAGCGGTGCTGAACAGTGCTGGCCAGCCAGGATGCCTGCCTGCCGGCGTTGTCCCCGCCTGCTTGCCGGTGGCCTCGGCGCCTCCACTGGGACGGAGCTCTGCCGGTCCCTGAACTTCCGCGTGTGTTGCCTGTTGGGGGGCAAAGCAGACGGGATCGGCTGTGGTGAGTGCCGCGGCTTAGAGCTCAGCTCCAGGTTCGCCTGTCGCACACCGCTGCACTTTTCGCAGCTCGATCCCACGGGTTTGGGCTGCGGCCAAGTGTGACCGCCATTGTTACACGGAAAAAATAAACGCGCAATGTGCTAGCCTGAATTGCCTCATTTGTAAGGAGATCACGGATTATTGAAAACATGCAACGTTGTTTGCACATGCCTTACCACAAATATGATAAGAAAATGACGCATGCTACCATAAATTATCGTCACACAGCACGTGTCTTTGGCTGACCAGGTCGACCTCACGGATGAGCAAGAGGCTGCGGGGGGTGGCCGAGTCCCGGAGCGGTCGGACCTGGGCCTGCCCGGAGGAAGTCGGACCTGGGCCTGCCCAGAGGGGTCGGGCCTGGACCTGCCCGGAGGGGTCGGGCCCGGACCTGCCCGGAGGGGTCGGGCCCGGACCTGGCCGGAGGCCAGGGGCGGGGGCCGTCCGCTCCAGCTGGGCAGCTGGGGAGGGGAGACACTTCGGTCAGGGGGAGGGGCCGGCGGGGAAGACCCGGTCGCCGCCGCCACCGGTTCGACAGATGTCACCGGCCAGGTGACAGGGCCGGGGGCGGGGCACCCCTCCTCATCGCCCGGGTCACCTCCGCCTCGACAATGGGACGACCGCTGCCTCACAGATGGCCCGGACGCCGGTACCGGCCGCTAACAGCTCTAAATACACGCTCTGTGGTGGACGGGTCGTTTTGGAACAGGAAGGGTTGGCCAATGACCACTCATAAGGTGTGACGGTGAGTCGCAAACGTGTTTTTTCAACGGAAATGTTCCATTTTCAACTCATCCATTACGAGGTGATTCGTGCCATGCATTTAGGGTGCAGCATTGAACAATGCCTTTTCTTTGTTTTATGCGGATTTTTTGTCTTCCTGGCTATCGGTTTGTATTTATATTGTGTTCATGTGTCGACTGCAAAATTCTCAAACGGGAGCGTTATAGTCCGTTAGCGGCAGGGAAAATGTGACAGGCTTCAGACGAATATGGTTTACCTGTAAGGCGTCAGGTCAGTACTACCTTGCCTGCTTGTTGTGACGTTCTTCAGCCCTCGGTCCTGGAAGCACAGCGTGTGTGACGCATTTTGCTTAGGTATTGAAACAAATCAACAACATCAAAACGATCATTGTGTGCATAAGAATAACGAAACTACCCTACTGTGCACCCAGGCAGTTATTTTCAGTTCGTTTAACCACACACAGCATGATACTAAACTGTCATTACTGACGTCAAAACAAGCATCCTACAAACGACACGAACTCCGTTGACAAGGTTCTGATCGTCGCATAGCGACCGCTTATGACTTCTCTCCAAGACTGCGGGCTTCCTCCATCAGAGTGACTTCGACTTCACTTATGACTTCTCTCCAAAACTGCGGCTTCCGCCACCAGAGCGACTTCACTTATGACTTCTCTCCAAAACTGCGAGCTTCCGTCATCAGAGCGACTTCGGTTATGACTTCTCTTTAAAACTGCGACCTTCCTCCATCAGAGCGCCTTCACTTATGACATATTTCGAAAATTGCGAGCTTCCTCCATTTCTTCATCAGAGCGACTTCGCTTATGACTTCTCTCCAACGCTGCGGGCTTCCTCCATCAGAGCGACTTCGTTTATGACTTCTCTCCAACGCTGCGGACTTCCTCAATCAGAGCGACTTCGTTTATGACTTCTCTCCAACGCTGCGGGCTTCCTCCATCGGAGCGCCTATCACCGACGTCTGATGCTATGCCGGGCTGGTATCAGACAAGCGCTCGCTAATTACGACACCTACCCTTGCAATTATCCAATCAATAGCAGCTCTTGCGCCCTCTCATCTCTTCCATGACGCCGCGTCGCCGTTACCGTGGCAAAAAATCGGTCGGGCGCGTTTGACGCCGGTGGCCTTACCAAAGGGTTGCCGGTCACAGCCGGTCATTACAGTCGGCCGGCGCCGCCACGGGCGACGGGCCCGTGCGCTGCCTTGTACTCAGACCTTCAGAAGGTGCCGGCGCGCAGTGGCGCCGGGCCGCCCCGCCGCCCGCCCGGGAATAGTTCACAGTCAACCGCACATTACCGCGTCGGCCTGCCGGGGACGCGTCCTGCCCGGGTCACGGGCGCCGGCCAGGCCATGGCAGGGACAGAGGACGGCAGGTCGGGCCAGGCGTAACAGGCGTGGTGGGAGGTGCACATGCATGAAGGGGCTTTTGGTTTGGGAAGCTGATCGTGTCGCGATAATTCGAGGGTGTCGCGATTTGGGAGTTTGATGCTGCCGTGTAGGAGTTAGATGGACAGCATATATTTATAAAATGAGTCTTGCAGATCGTGGGCCTGTTTCTTGACACAAATCTATCATATAAATCGGAGCTCTACAATAACACGCAACCCGGGTCTTGACCGTGTGTCACGCATACAAGATATGACCTGGGCATCGCCAGCTTGCCGAAATCGTTCGTACGCTCGTCGGTCAGTTATGCGAAAACCATGGCTACATTGCTAGTCCACAGTTATTTCCACATCTCAGACTAGCAGAACCAAACCAAAAAACAGCAGCCGAGCCGCCAGGCATCAAGGCTCGCGCCAGGCTCACTCATGATAGCCAGTTCGCGGCCTTCTCAAAGATTGCTGGAGGCCAAAACATCGCGTGATCCGGCGCTGCCGATTTGTGATTAATTTACAGCTGCCTCCCAGGCATTCTGCTAGTTAACACGGGTTACATCCGCCCGCCGACCAGCATCCTCGAAGCGACGCATGAACGCTGCGGTACACCGCTGGCAGGCCACATCTGCGCGCAGTCGTAAGGCCGTCTCTCGAGGGGAATGTTTCAGTTCCATATGGAGTTTTGAGCTGAGAAAGACAGGCTGTAGAACAAAGCCAGGCATTCGTAACCACGTCCCTATGAAGGCCTGGAACGCTGTAGCTCACGAGCCTGAAAGCACTAAGATCGGGGCATATTTCGGCCAAAACAATCAGTGGTGACATCCGGAGGCAGCGGCAGGGCAGGCATCGTTCACCGATGAATGCTGAGCTCGACGGCCGGGCGACCGTACGCTTGGCCAGGACCTGTTCGAGTGTGACGTCTTGTGCGGTATAACGAAATGTGACCCAATATCTCAATCGCAAAACTTGACAAAACGAAAACCAACAGTAGCAGTACTTCCAGAACATTCAATTCAGCCGCATTTTGTCATTTCATCGGCCTTTGCACGGTGAGTTTTTTCGAAGCCTGCTATTTATTTCTGCTATCCGGAAGAGTCCAGGAGCGACAGACTGAGAAAGCCAGGTCATAGTTGTCAGCGGGGCCGAGCGGCGCTGGACCGGCGTCGGTAGTGGCACCAGACGCGTGGGAGCGCGCCCCGCTCACCCGGCCGGCCGGCGGCCTGGCCGCGCGTCTGGCCTCCGGTAGCCGGCTGGGTCACGCCAGAGGTCTGGTCCGGCCGGTGCGGTCTGGTGGTCAGGTCCGGTCGAGTCCGGTCTCGAGCTGCCACCGTGCCCCCCTCCCCCCGCGCGGCTCCCCTAGCTAATCACGCCTGTCACACGGCCCTAACGCGACCGCCCACGCGCCGCTAATCTATTCATATTCAATAATTCTAATTCGGTTTTGGCAGCGGCGCACGGCCGCCGCATCGGCTAGCGTGCACCCCATTATGGTATTTGTGGCCGGTTTTTTGACACTGAAGAGCGGACAAAAAGCGTCGCTAGTCAAATATTTATATGGCGGGCACCGGACGGCGGCGATCCGCCGCGACAGAGCTGTTATTTTGCGAATTAATCACGAATGCCTCGTCTACCTGTCGCGCGAGCCGTACGGCATTGCTCGGCGCGTGTGGCACAGTGGAGCGATGGGATGGGCCGTTGTTACGCGCGTGTGACGCGGTGGAGCGATGGGATGAACCGGAGCGCTGTTCCAGCGCAGAGTCCTCCGCCGGTCAGCCAGCGCGCAGAGAAGTCGGTTGTTCAAGGACGTGAGGTCAGGCAAGGCACCGAATGACCCGTTGGTTCAACTCATCGATACTTGGCCTATAGCGGAAGACCAGCAGGAGAGCTGTGCTTTCTCGCACTGGGCTATGCGGTGTTGCCCCGCTGGGTTTGTATCGTAATTGATCTGGTGCTGGCGGGAAGGGCGTGAAATCGATCAGGTCCGCGCGCGGGCCACTGGGCAGCTTTGCACGAACGCACCCCGACGCAGGCTCCAGGAAGCCTTGCGGCGTCCGGGCGCGTAACAGGCGTTAGCAAATGGCAAACGCGAGGATAACGCTCGACCGAGAACGAAAAGCTATCGAGGTATGGGACACACGCAGCACAACATAAGATGCAAAGTCGCGAACAATAATACGGGGCCAGTTTAGTCATGATTACCTGGACTGAAACGCACGGGTTAGATATGCAGCACTTGTGTAAAGGTCTGACAACATTCTATAGTGAGAAAATAGCGAGAAAGATAGCGAGAAAATTTAACCAGCACCAGCCCTCTGTTACTCAATGCACACCGACGTGCTTTAGCCCCGACGAAGCACGGCATCTGAAGTCAGGTCTCAAAATCCTCTCGAGCCCTGCAGCTTTGATAGCGTGAACAAAGTCGTTGCTGCGAGAGGTCAGACTCGCTCCCATTCCGTTCAAAGGAGACGAGCCTGATCGACCTACCTTCGCCAGCAAGCAATCACCACAAACAAGATCATTGCCGGGAGAGGGCGTGGCGACCTCCGCTGATTAAGTCGCTTGCCGCGCCGTGGACCTTTGGCGACACTCTGTGTTCTCGTCTGACAAATATCTGGTGCGCTGGCCAATGTCGATCCTGAATGACTTAAATCGGCTACATCTGCCTCCAAACCTGTCGCCGAGGAACAGTCTCAGAGCGCGGCAGGGTGATATTTCGGGTTGGCTGCTCTGGCAGCCGGATATGCATACGGCGGGCGCGTAACGGAGCGCATTTCGGCGTGGACGTAATAATTGGCGAAAGCCAGGCCAAATACTGAGACATGATATATTTGTACATCTACTTCATGCACGCTCTGTGACCCACAGTTCGAATAGCGATAGAAACTGGACGCAAATCCCAATCACATCAGTGGGCCCAGGTTGCTGGGCCTTAACGTAGCAGGGCCCTGCCTAAGCGCTCGGTGACCGTGACAATGCGCGTGCTTGTTCCGACATCTATTTGTTCTATGGCGCTGACAATAACGCCCTCAATAATAGCGTGCGAAAAATGACGGGTAAAATAAACGCTTCACTCGCATAATCCATGCAACATGATAATCCGCTGAGACATTTTATTATTTACACTTCGTAACCGAAACCGCGCGCTGTTCCCGCTTCGCAAATGTTTGCTGACACCCAACGCCATCTGTTGACTCTTCAAGCAACGACGCATTCGGCGATTTCCCATCGGCTACTGTCGCCTGTGCGACTGCGCAGAAGTTTGCACGACTGTGGCGAACCAATTCTGGCTTCTTCTGAAACAACACTGTTCACGCCAACAACCCACTAACAAATCCATAACACGGCCAAGAACATCGCACATTTTAACAGACTGTACAAACAGCAAACGAGTGTTTATCGAAGCATGTATTGTGCGTTTTCTGTACTATGCGGGTCAGAGATCGTTGCAGTTGAGGCACTTCACTTGTAAGTCCGATAATGCTCGGTAACGACAGGAAAACCGTCCACGAGCGCCCGTGGTCGCTGGGTGGCTGAAGGCATCCACAAGTCACACACGCACGCACACACCAGACAGTCAATGGAAAGTCTTGACATCGTGTAGAACACCGCCAATGTAGCCACAAACACTGCCAATCCAACAAAAACATCACACGCTCAACTGTACATACCACTCTGGTCTAGTCCGTACAAAAATCAGTAGAAACTCAACGATAATCATCACAAAGCAAGCAGCAAAAGACACGGCAGAAGAGCCGCAGCACGTCGAGAGCGCTCAACCGCCGCCATGTCGGCGGGTACTGGCGCCGTGGCCCCGCCGTCCCGGCCCACCGCCGGCTGACGGGGCGCCGGCCGCTACTGCTTCTGCTCCAGCTGTTCGTACACGGCCTGGACAAGGTCGGCCTTCTTCAGACCGCTGACGGACACGCCGGCGTCCTGGAGGAACGCCTTCAGCACGGGCATCGTCGTCGTGTGGACCTGCGACGGAAGGCGCGGCTTAGGCGAGGGCTGGTCCGGACGCCGCCCTCAGCGGTGAGGACGGCCACAGGCGTTGCGGCGTGGTCCGCGATACATCACGAACGAGCAAACATGCTGTGAATGGGGATGACAGGACCTGCGATGAAGCAGACGCCGATGTTTAGCGGTAGACCGTGTGACACGTGACCAACAGGACCTGGCTGCGAGACTCACTGCCCGAGACTGGTGCGAGTCTGCTATGCTAGTGCTTACGACAATCTCTTGTATAATGAAATCCCATAAGAACTGCAGCACAACATTCATACCAGAACATACCATAAAGCGAGGGCCCAGCAGTTCTGTCACGAACAAAAAGCTGACGAGAAAGCTTCACCGCCGGTAGGAGAGAAGAATACCGGGAAGGGAAGTGGGGCGGGGGTCGGGCCGGCGACCGCGGTCGACGGCCTCACCTTTTTTTCGAGTGCCAGGGCGCGCACGTCCACGGCGTCGGGGTCCAGCTTGGGCCGCTTGGCGGCGGGCGCCCGCGGCTTGCTCTTGGCCAGCGGGTCGTACCCCTCCGGATACACGAGCTCCTGGAACTTCTCAATCAGCGGCCCCGCCTTCTTCCTGATCCGCTCCACGTCCGGTGCTGAAACAGGGCGCGGTTTTGGTCGTCACCGGACTGGATGGCCGGCACCTACTCTTCAGTTCACTGAGGCAATGAAGCCGAGGACGCGGTGCGCCACGGTGTCGCGCGCGGCGACAGATGGCCAAGTCAGATGATGCTAGGTTTGGGTCTTAGAGTCGGGTCACTGTCCGCACGACGCAGTGGCCAGGAATGGTTTGGAGCTGGTGCGTGTTTATGACTTCCTTGACTGGGTTTCGAACCGGTGATGTTCTGCGCGATGAAAGGTTTCGGTATCAATGGCAAGAACAGATTCTTAAAGACGGCTGTCGGCCCTGCATTGACCACCGCAAAAATCCGCAAAATCCGTCCTAAACATTCATACGGAGACTTGATATAAGTGCACAGAGATATCCGGGTACCCTCTGCGCGACACCACTGGCGGCGCAGAGCGCGCGGGGAGCAAGTACACAACCGCAAACGGCACGAGAGGCCTCTACCGCCGGTGACTGCGCCGACCGACCTCACCGCACCAGGCCTGTCCCGAGTCACGCACCGCGAGGCTGTCCGTCTCCGCAGGCCGGCGAGCGGGCGCCGCCCTCCCCGCCCGCCCCTCACCGGTGTAATCGGTGCCCTCTTCGCCCGCCCCTCACCGGTGTAATCAGTGAACTCCTCCACATCAGGCCGGTTCAGCGCCAAAGCCTCGATGTTGATCCAGTGCTTCTGCAGCTGGGGGTTCTCGATCTTCTCGGGCGCGTACTTGAAGCGCAGTTTGGTGACGATGGCGCGGGCGGCTTCGATCTGCTCGTCCGTGGCGCGCCGCGGCGCCGGCAGCGACAGCTGGCGGACGTCGTCTGCAACAGGCCGGTGACGTCAGCAGCTGCGCGCCGCACACCGCACGCAATGGAACGGAACAACTCAGTCATTGTGAGCACAGTCTGTACGGTGGGCAGATTATGTGACGATACAGAAGGTGTCGCTGACGCAGCTAAAAAATTGTTTAACTGTGCCCCATGAACCTAATTTGATTAGGCCAAACGGTTTTAGCTTCGGCTATTATAACTTTGTATATCGTCTGCCGACGACAAAAAGCAGGCTGTTGCTAGCGTTAACGTTCTTCTGCCGGGGAGAAATGGAGCTCTTTTTGAGTCGGGGCTACGTAAGTCATCCACCGGGCCATTTCGTTCTGACCCGGTGCTCTTCGCGCTCACTGTCTCGAGGCTCGCTGTTCTGGGGTGCACATCTTGTGCACCCTCTCCCCTCCACCACCACCATTGTGAACCCCACAAAACTATTTATATGATAAATTTGAGGCAGCTGTAAGGTACTAAAATTGACAAATCGGATCTGTGACGTCATCAATACCTTTGCAGCCGCATGCTCCTTCTCGAACTCAACATGCTATACCATGGGATCAGTGAGATCCTAGTCTGTGATCATCAGTCAGATATCAATTTGTCATCATATCTGACTTCTCTCCCATGGACAGTGGAAAGAACACTACAGACAGCGATCACTTGACAACCAAACTGAAACAGTTGTTGCCTCCGCCGGCACGGCACCCACCGCGCAATGCGTATTATTCTACAACGCGAGGCGACATAATCTGCTCCGCAACCTCAGCATGGCTCAGGCTATCCCATACCCTCCATCCTTAGCAGCGTTCGTCCCCGCCCGCAGCAGCCACCGCCGTCTGCCTATCGCCCAGTCCCTCACCCGCCGGCGCCAGCTGCCGGTCCGCGAGCCGCCCGACTAACACCCGACACGCTCCGCGCGATCCTGCACTACCCCCCACCCGGGTCACGTCCGGACGCTCGGGCCGCGGCCCCGGCGGCGGCCGGCGGCGCCACTGACCGGCGAACGGCAGGTAGATGACGTGGAAGCCGGGCGGCGCCGTCTGCACGCCGTCGCTGACCACCTCTGGCTGCGGCTGCAGCGCCACCAGGTGCGGCGTGTCGTTACGGCGCGCCACCAGACGGCACATGGCCACCAGGGCGCGCTCCGAGCAGCGCCGCAGCAGAGCGGCGAACAGCTGGCGGCTGCCTGCCGGTTACAGCGGAGCTGATCACGCGGCGTCGGCTTGGCGAGGGAGAGACGGGGGCTAGGACGCGGCGGAGGACTGGCGACACCTGCTCGCGGGAGACACGTTGACTGGCGAGGGACCAGCGGTTAGGTCACTTACTGGGGGAGCAGACGGCCCGGGACTAGACCAGGCTGACCGCTGAGGCAGACGGCCGGGGCATGGTGACCCGGCGGGGTAGTGCCGAAGGCTTTCCGCAGAGCTGAAGGGGCAGAGTCGGACCGTGCAGCATCGGTGCTGACGGACGCGCTTCATATGCCACGTGATGTTGCGGCGATCAATTACTTCACTGACAGCATGTGCATACTTATCTGCTCGTGACATCAGGGATTGATCTCAGAAGTGCGCTACATGGCGGTCATGATCAAGAAATGACCCATGCCCGTACTGACGTTATTAAGGACTTCAGGCATGTGACAAACACACAAAGGCTGAGAGCCGGGGAAATCCCATAGACCTGAAGGCAAACTAGTGATCTAAACAGCGAACTAGCGAAACGAGTGCCCCAAGCAAAATAGAAGCACGCGTTCAGCCGGGACACCCGCCTCTCCGAGCAGGCGCGCCGGACGCCCTGAGTCGCGTCTCAGCACCTGCCTTTGATCCAGTTCTCCTCCGGGTAGATGAAGCTGGCCGGCTGCACGTGCTGCAGCGGGTCCAGGTGGCTGGCCGGCTGGAAGCCCAGCAGTACCAGGCCCGGCTCGCAGATGGCGCGCAGCTCGCGCACCTCGTCCTGCACGCACGTACACAGAGGGCGCGCGGTCACGGCCGGCCGCCACCCTCTTCAGCCCTTACGTGCAACTATCAATTCAGCATGCCCCCCTCACGGCAGCACCCATACCGGCCGAGGTGCCAGCGGCCAAAAGCCCCGATCACTCCATCTTCCGGATCACCGCACCTGTATCCGCACCCGTACCCGTACCTGTATCCGCACCCGTACCCGTACCCGTACCCGTACCCGTACCCGTACCCGTACCCGCACCCGTACCCGCACCCGTACATGCCGTCCCGCTGCCCGGCCGGGCCGGGTATACGCACACTGCTGAAGGCGATCTGGCGGTCGCCGACCTTCTGGCAGTGGTTGATCTCCGAGCGGTGCAGCGTGCGCTCGCCGGCCACGTACGTCGTGATCGAGCTCACCCGCTGGTTGGTGTTCTTCTCCAGCAGCACGGACGACGGCCTGGTGGCCGGCCTGCGGCCGAGCGGCAGCGTGACGGGTCACGGGAGGCGGCGAAGCGCGGCGTCGCGGCGGCGCAGAGGGTGACGAGGTCGTGGGTCACGGCGCCGCCGGCGGGAGATCGGCATGGGGAGGCGGCGGTGGCGGCGGCAGCGGCGGGACCGGCTGCTGGCAGCGAGGCGCACTACAGGTCACACGGGTGACAGTGGGAATAGGGAGTGGATGGGAGCTGTCGCGCCGGCCGGCCGGCCGGCGGATGGAGAGTGACGTCCGCGACCAGGTCAGTTGAGATGAACAGATGAGCTATGCAGTGCGCTTTCCGAGAACCGACGCCGGCCGCCAGCTGACGGTAATTGTGGCAATGACGCTAATAAACACGAAACAGACGTAATGCTTTTGTACGAATCTGGCGGGGAAAATACCTGCCGTACACGACCATCATGTTGGCACTGCATCGCAACAGGTGAACGTCAACATCCCAGGCATGCCTGGGTCCCGACGGCCACGTACGAACGCCAGACACCCCGCGGCTCGTCACGGACCCACGCTGCGCTCTCCCAGGCATGCCTGGGTCCCGACGGCCACGTCCGAACGCCAGACACCCCGCGGCTCGTCACGGACCCACGCCGCGCTCTCCCAGGCGTGCCTGGGTCCCGACGGTCACGTCCGAACGCCAGACACCCCGCGGCTCGTCACGGACCCACGCCGCGCTCTCACCGGATGAGGTTGTACACGCCGACGGCCAGCTTCAGCCCCTCCCCGAGCACGAACGGGATCTTGCCGAGCACCCTCTTCTTGTAGGACTTCTGTCGCACGCGCGCCAGCAGCTCCTCCAGCTTGTCCGAGACGTCGGCGGTCGGCGGCCGCTCGTCCGATGCGTTATCGAACAACACCTCCTGTTGACAAGTCATAGTTGCTCAGTTCACCTCCCGGACCTAGACCTAGTTACGGACCTAGAAACGCCGCCACCGGGACCCGCTTTTAAGCTCGTCTCTCAGTCAGTTATAAAACACACCTGGGTGCGAACATTATACAGTCGAGATCAAGCAATGGATGCCAGTGCACGCCACATGACCGGAACAAAACCACGATGCTCGGGACCGAACAGTGGGAGCCGATGCTACGGCCGTACCTCTAAGGCGTCGTGCGCGTTGACGCACAAAGCATTTGCCTGGACGACCGTGTTTGTCCCTGGAATATCGACAGCTGTCGATTGTCCAGCGGCGAGCATGTCCAGCGTGCGGACTGTTCTCCGCTGGCCCACCCGTCCACAGCACACAGACGCGCCCGGGGGACTGTTCTCCGCTGGCCCACCCGTCCACAGCACACAGACGCGCCAGGGGGACTGTTCTGGGGGCAGCAGCAGCACCCACATGGACCGCCAGGACCCGGACGTGCCGCCCGCCGCGTGCCAACGCTCCCCACCGAGGAGGGTCAAACCCGCCGCTTCCAGGCGTCGGAGGCACTGCCGAAACACACAGCCACGGGGCGTGAAACCACGCCGCCGCCGCGCCGCCCGACCACCCACCGAGTAGAACGCGGCCACGTCGAAGGCCTTGCCGAGCGGGAAGAGATCGACGGCGATATCGTTGTCGCGGGCATCCTTGACCCTCTGGTGGACGTGACGCCGCAGGTCCACCGAGTCGGCGTCGACGGGACGGTCGCGGCTCGTGAACAACAGCAAGCGCTTCGAGTGCAGCTTATGGGTCCTGCGATCGGCGGCCGTGAGAGGGCGTTGGAGGGCGCGCGGCGCCATGCGTGATCGACTGGCGCGACGGGGATGGGCGCAGCGCACAAACACAGGGGGTGGGCCGCGCGCTGTGGTGCGACTGGGAGTTATCATGGGGCCCAGACGTACGTGCTTCGGCGAGTGGGTGTACACGGCGCTTCAGTGACAACGCCAAATCCAGTATTGTGTACTCAAGGAGAGCATGCCAGGTGGAATGTTAACTGGTGTCAACAGCGCGAACAACATGGTGCACACCTATCCCCTGATGTACTAACTAGACCTCAGTTATGAAATACATTTGGAATGCAAGAGGAAGCACTGCACCATAGCGCGAAGCAAACCGCCCATCACTGACTTAAATAGTCCTTCCCACGAATGCCTGTGATTGTACTCACTTGTCCGTGTTGGTAAACATTGACAAGCATTGGAATAAGGCGTCTTCGAGGGCGAATTTGCTGCTGATGCCTATCTCTCTGCGGAACTCGTCCATATCTCCTGCAAGGAAGAACGCATCTGTTAGTGAACAAGCTTCTGATCAAATAAGGTCTGCTAGCATAGCAGCAATGCTAAGAACACACAAGCAATACAACTTAATTCACCTCATCATGGTAACAAATGTACGTGAGTAGCTTACCGCAATATGATACTGCCCAGAGCTTTCCATGTGTTGCATCCGGCACTTCTTTAAATCAAACTACGACCTTACGTAGCACCAGCCTCGCACCAGCCTGGTACCAGCCGAGTACGTTTCCATTTTGCACACATAGTCAGTGTCATTAGAAATTGTATGGCTAACAGTGTCAATATGAGTCTGCTAGTTTCTTCCAGGTGAAAAGAGGAGCGATTCAGTCCATGTCAATGTTAATCAAACAAACCACGGCAATCAATTGGCACCAAATGGTTCCCACAACACCCATGCAAAGCAATACATTTTCACGGGTTTATCAGAAGAATTGTCAACTTACCTGACTGGGAGGTTAGAGCAAAATACCCGAAGACCATGTTAGTAATGCACAAACTTTTGAAAACTCCCATGTACAACCAAACCATTATTCAACCATTTTATCACACATGATCAATTCTATCGCATGCAAGATTTGAATGCAGGAATGCAAAAACATCCTCACTTTGTTGACCATATCTGTCATTTCTCACCCTAGCTCCCAAGCTTTGGAATGATGAATAGTGGTCAAAATTTCCGGCAGTTGTACACACTAACCACTCCAAACCTATCTATGACAGTAAAACCACCTAGTGCCATAGTCACCGCCGAAACCATGTGGAAGCATGGGAAATCCTGGGGCAAGGGCCCTTCCTCCCACCTGTAGCCAGCGTCAGCCACCAGCGCCTTACCCTTGATCACGTGCTCGAGGTCCAGTACGGCCGGCGCCCCGGGCAGTGTCATCTCCTGCAGCACGTACACGTTGTCGGTGCTGGAACTGCGGCTCTTCTCTGTGCCAAACAGCACCACCCCAACGTAGTCGGAGCTGGAGCTGATGACCCTTGTTGACGATCATGGAGAGGGAGCACTGTGGAGAAACAGCTGGTTCGACTGGTACTACAGAAGCTTTGTGGCATGACTGGAAGATGCTTTTGACTGGAGCATATTATGGAGAAGCCCAACAGTAGCATATCAAGAAAGTTATGCAATGGAATAATATTCCTTTACAAATGTTATACATGCAGAGCTAACATGCCAACCTTACCCGCAAGGGGGACAGGGGAGGGAGCCGGAACATGGACACCCTCCCTCGAGAGATTATCGTCAGTCATATCATAATGCATGACAATCATTCACACTAATCTGACACAGCATCAAAATTGAATTGCACCTGATTGATGCTTCTATTGGGGGAACACCATACCCTTAATGCCAGCTGTAAAAAGCTATCTTCCTCATCCTCCCGCTTCTGAAACATTTCTGGGGATACTTCCACCAGAAAAATGGCACCATCACGGCCAGAATGGGTTGAATCCTTCCAGCTGTCCTCATCACCCGACTCATCACTATCTTGAGGGTCGAAGTCGGCCATACTGATCCTGTAACAACACATATCAATGGTATACTGATGCAGGTAAGCTGTCAAGCCCAGTAAGGACAGCAGTGTGTCAGAGCTAGGAAATACAGGTCAGCATGGAATATTCATTTTAACAGCTGTTGCAACTTGCATTTCCAATATTACTCAAACAGGCCAGCCTTTACATTGTTCACACCACCAGTATTGCAGGAAACTATTCCAAATTCAACAGTTTCAACATAAATTGCCATTCCAAAACACCAATCACCACTGAAAACAAAATTAACTGGGGCACCTTTCACAGCCAAAGTTTTTTAAGTTTGAAGCAGGCATCAACCATCCTGTAATGCTCAGTAGCCTGCAGCACCCTCTGATGCCATTTGGCCCAGAGTGGGCTGCCACCAGCTGCTGGCCATCCAACCCATCATGATGATGATAAGAGCTCAAGGACATGCCAACATCAGAGGTCATTTTGTGCCCATAACTTAAGTTAGGAAGTACACAATTTAAACAAAACAGGAGAAAAAATTACTGAGTGGAACAGCATATTGTGTCCACAGTACATTATAAGTCTTGAAAAGACTGCCTCAAATGCTGAGTGATTGGAAAATTGCACCCACTTGCATGTGTAACACATTCCAAGAATATGCCTCCTGCCAATACCAGACAGCGAACAGTAACACGACTCGAACCCATCACCCCGCCACCACTATGCTAGAAGGCAGGTGCCTCAAATGATTGAGCTACGTGGGTGGGCAATATACAATGCACCACAGAATGTCCCATGACTGCAACTGAAATTACATGATGATATAGCTAATGTTGCAAAGATGTTAGCTTCCATAGAAAATCATGAGAGGACTGGCCAAGACAAGAATGGATTATTTTTTGTCACAGGCAAGTCAAGTAGACAATTTTCTCACCATGCAAGTCAGACTATTTCAGTGTATTCTCTCTCCAGTTACCCAAAATTGCTTGCCAATCTGCAAGCATTCAATACTGAAGGTAATTGCTATGGCAAACATAGGTCCTCTACTGGAAAAGAGGGTCAGGATGAAAGGTTGGGGAGGAGGGGTGCATGGTGGGGTGATACAAAGGTTGTGTGGTGCAAAAGTGAGGTTATGCAGGGGTGCAGGGTCAGGGTGCAGGGTGGGAAAATTGAGAGAGAGAGGACCACATTCAGTAGTCATGTGTGCCTAGCTTCACCATAATTTTTCAACATGTGTGCACAAGGACTTTTGGTGAACAGTATCCTAAGCCCCTTGATAGTATCATACAGTGATCATTCTTCATAAGCAGTTGTGACTGTCATTCTTATGTGAATGCACTCAAAAGCTGCATGAGCAAGTGGTGGTTGAGTCACCCACATGAAACAAGATTTGAATGACTGCAAGTCACTGGTCTCCATGTACTGGCCAATAAGGTAGCAATCCACCATAAGCACCGCCACTTTTCGGATCTAGAAAACGCCCGGTGAAACGCAAGGATCACCCGAACTGAAGTTTTAAGTTGAAGCGAAAGGTGACATGGAAATCTCGGCGGATGCTCTGATCAGAATTCGTCACCTGCGTACGGGCCTCTCGTCTTCACATTAGCTAGATTGCAGAAGTTCAATCCACTACCACTGTCACAGAAATTAAGCTTCCTAAATGCCTCACCCGAGGGCCAAAGTCCTACCTACCAACACAATCTTCGCCAGACCCAGAACGCTCAGAACCCACCAACCCGGC
Source organism: Pollicipes pollicipes (assembly GCF_011947565.3). Lineage (NCBI taxonomy): Eukaryota > Metazoa > Arthropoda > Thecostraca > Pollicipedomorpha > Pollicipedidae > Pollicipes > Pollicipes pollicipes. The sequence continues at coordinate 61,021,602 of NW_023597054.1, read as the reverse complement.
AAGCAGAACAAGACCAAACAAGCTAAAATGAATACCCCCCCAACACGGCCGCGAGCCTAATTAGTACGAATTCGTGCTAAGAGGGGAACCGTGTTTAGTACCGATTCGTGCTAAACTGGCGGAGTTTAGCACACATAATGATACTAAACAGCGCTGTCCGGTAACACAATGCTCAACAGAGGAGGAGGGCCTATGTGGTGGTGAGCATCGTGAATTTATTTTCGTTCCATGACAGTGGAAAATCATCACCATTTGGCACCCCAATTCTCATTTGATTGCGAGTTGCTGTTAAGACGCCGTGAGGTCGTTCGGTTGATGTCCAGTGGGGAGCGTGGGGAAGCGGTTAGCAAACGTCCGGAGAAACTCTTGTACGTTGTTTACAGAAGCATGTTACCTACCGGTTAAGTATGATATTGATATAGCCTGGGCGACGGGGCCTTGGGAAAAATTGATAGCCGGGTTGTGCGGAGAATGGGATGCTGGTCTCGAGGCTGAGACTGGGCAAATTTCAGGATGAACATTGGCTGAAATGAGGTGTGAATTGGCCTAGGGCACACTATTTCCTGGTGCTGCCAATTTGATTTCAGCCATATGACTCACTGATGCAACTTTGTTGAAAATAATTTATTTTTCAGTTTCTGTCACAATACTGAGAGGTTGCCTCACAGTTAACACCAAGTTATGCCCATGGCCAAGGTGCAGTGAGTGCCAATGTGCAACTTATATGTTATTTCATGGAATCAATTTTTAAACATTATGCATGCAATAATGATAGTAGATTCAGTTTAATTCAGCCAGGCCTGCATTTGGGAAACTAGAGCCCTGGGTTTCACACACCTGTCCTCAGTAAAAAATCATAGGTAGTGGGATCCTATAGAGTGGAAAGGACAATATCCTGCACAACATTATGAATGATTGTAGAAAGATTATAGTGTGTTGGAAAAATGCAACAAACACAAATGCCAATAAGGTATATATACACACTCATCACATTTTTTTAACCACAGATCAATCAACCTTAGGCTGCAAATCATATTCAAGTTATAGCTCATCAGGAAAAAATAACTGTCAATGATACATTTTTTAATGATAAGAAAGTTTCCAGAAGGAAATTGAAAACAACAAAAAGCTCGCTGATCCAGAATCTTGGCACTTTTGTTCGTGCTTAGCAATAATGCTATATTATACAATTACGTCATAACGAGGGTATGAGTGCCTATAAGTTATTTTCCCTCATTTAGGCCGGTTCCACAATGTTCCAGACGTTTGCTGCTCAAAAGAACCCAGTCACACAATCATATGCCTGTGGGTTGGAAAATATAATTCGGGTTTGGGGTTGATTTTAGTTCTGGCTGCCTGAGACACTGATGTCGGGATTAGCTTGCGTATTTCAGCATCCACCTTTCTTCCCTCAGTTGGTGACGATTTTTCAGTGTTGAGTGTGGCGTCGGCGTATGCTGTCAGAGTATGAGCATCACTATCAGGTATGGTGAAACACCATCATGTTAAGTATATCGGACACGATTCTGCACATGTGTTCCCCGTACGGTGAGGATGCAAACGAAGGAGTGAGCTGTAAGCATCAAATTGAAGAATGTCTTACGTTGGCAACGCCTTATGTTCTTGAGTTTGTATTCATCGCTGTTATTATTCGTCCCCATACCCTGTCATTTCCGTTCGTCCGTTGCGAAATTGGTTTGCACGTAAATACATTAGGGTATATGGTTGTGCACCCGGTGGTGCATGTATTAAGTTGTCTACGGCTCTGCAATGGCTGCGGCTGTACGGTCCACTGAGGTGTCGAGAGCGTGTTGCGTCGCTTACTCCTTACCCTGGGGGAAGGGCGGGCACTGCGAGGAATCGAATTGAATTCCATATCCCTGACTTTTTAGACGCGTTCGGCTTATCCACACTAATGTCAGCACCCCTATGTATTCATTTGCGATGAAAGTCAACAACGTGATGTTTTCACAGGTGCTTGACTGAACTACTGAGCAGCACATGCGCTGGAAGGATTTGGTGGTCCTCGCTGCTCGGACTGCACGAAGCAGTGTTTCCGGGAAAGAGGACCAGCCCACAGAGTCGTTTTATGGTTGTCAAATATGAAATATGTAAGAGCTAAAAATGCAGTTAGCAGTCCATGAGGATTAAGAAAAAAAGGAGAAGTTTGCCTCACTCTTGGGCCTTCGGGAGATGCCCCTGAAGTTGTATCATCACATGTAGAGGCTGTTCGGACCCTCAGCTTTAGATGGAGACCTGGCCCGTCAAAATCAATAACCACATGGGCCGATTTGTCTGGAAAATAGTTAAAAATCAGCTGTAAATGTGATTGTTGCTTCAGGGATTATCGTTGCTTTTTTCTTTTTCAGTTTCCGTAAATTACGCCACCGCGAAATGAGGCATATTCCACAAACACAGTTAGCTCAAAAGTACAGGATGGGTACCGTCCGGTTTGAGTGGACATCAGTGGACATCTGCACTGATGCACAGTGCCCGACGCGATTTGACGGCCGGCATCCTCAGCGCAACGCCATGGCTGACCGCGAAACGCGCTTGAACTAAATAGCCATGTTAAAGGTCATTCGGTGCAGTTCACAGCCGTGCCCTTCTTAAGACCTAAACCCCTCGAGTTTCCAAACTACATGCCCGCAAATATGAGGAGGCTGATGCGGGGAGAGTATTTGAGGATCACCTTGGCATTCATGACGTCATAATAACGTGACTCAGGTCCTGCCACTGCATGAGCCGTGCGGTGATCAAGGCCAATACAAATATACTGGTAGAGTCGTTCATATGAGGCGTTCATGAGCACGATTTCCAGATATAACGGTCGTCGATTGGCTCTCAATCAATGTTGTGCCAGATGCGATGATGTACCAACAATGACTTATTTGAGTAGGCTTATTTCGCGGAGACAGCAATGGGTAGGTTTATTTCTCGGAGAAAAACGAGAGGAGAATGGATATATAGATGCTCTGATATTTCGTAAGGACACCTGTATCGAAACGAACAGGAAGTGAACTCAGTTCTGCCACCTGTGTCATACTGTACGGCGCTTGAAGTCTGCGTTTGCTGCTATTGACCCCCCCCCCCCCCCCTCAGTTCTTACTCACGCAGCCGGTCGCCATGTTATGTGGCCGGCCGGGGCGGCGTGGTGCACTAGGCGGACACTGGCCGCAGAGTTCTACAGCGGGGAGGTCGTGCGAGCTTTCCCACTTTGTCAGATGATGATTTGAAATACAGCATCTCCCCACCGATGCGTTTGTCGTGGGTGGATGTGAAGGGAACTGAAATGAAGGAAACTTGAAAAGACCGAAATAGCCCTCCTGGCCAGGTACTCGAATGTCGTGTTAAACTGTGGGTCTGTTTTGCGGATCAGGTAGAACCGTGATGGAGGTGCGCTGCATGACATGCAGAGTGAGAGCTCCGTGTACACCAGAAATGAGGCTTCTATTGCGTTGAGAGGCAAATTGGATCCGTCGGGAGGCGTGGATTGATCAAGTGCGCTTGGCACGCATCAGACGAACCGACTGAAACAAAGAAAGGTTTAGTTGGATCGGCAGAGTGGGCGACGGAAACGGGATGTTTTAAAACATAAAGCTGGATACCGTTGGCGTGCTTTCACGGCAAGCGATGCATCCCTCTTTGTCTCGCACCTCCAGCTCAATTAGGGTCAGACAGACGTTATCCCTTTGAGACGTTACGTTGAAGGCAGTATTGCCAGGGCAGAAGGGAAGAGGTTGCCCAGCCTCACAGTGCGTGACGATGGGTGAGGGGGGGGGGGGCTGGTGGGGACACAACACACCTAAGGTCTTCGGAGGATGCCTCTCCGACATATTGCGCGATCGCGCCAAATTTTCCGTTAACTATGGGGCATCCATTTGTCTGTATTCACACCAAAATCATTTTCCTAGTTTTTCTGGTTTCGGAACAGCGACGGTTTTGGGGGAGACTGCACGGCGATATACGGCCGACGCGTGCGACGGTCATCAACCGACGATGCCGTGGAGCGCGCGCGGCAGACCAACATTGTCACATGAACGTACCGATAAATCATGACTGTTTGCTCAAAGCACTAAAAATACACCATTGAACTTAAAGTGGAACAAGGAACACATCTGTTAAGGTTTTGTGGCGCTGCAACGAACTTCATTGTATGCATAATGCTGCAAAGCTGAAAATGTGTGGTTTTCTGGAAAGTTCGGCCTTTGACCTGTCAAAATGGGCTCAATTACTAAACCAAAAGCTTAAAAACTAGTACCAGTCGCGAGGTGCAGTTGAGACCAAGCCACTGGTGTTTTCTACTAACTCTGATTGGAAATGCGAGCGAGGTCGCATCCACCGCCCATTAGTCCGCGTCAGGAAAACGTCAATCATAGTTGCCCAGTACCCGGATGCCGCATTGCTAGCAGAACACATTTCGCACATGCCACTTCAAGACCCTTAAGAAACCGGCTGTTCGAAGAGGCGATAGTCGTGTGAAAGCTTCCATGTCAGGAAAGCATGGAAGCAACCGCAGTACTAGCAGCCTTCTATTACAGAGGGGTAGAATGATGTGTGATAATAGTGTCACTAGCAATAATACGCTTTCACGTTAACCAGCGTTGACCAGCTGGATGTCACAGTTACAGCGGAGCGATAGATGATGATCTGTTAAGAGGATCCATCCTGGCCGATTGCATTTCCTCGTGGTGACCCATGTTAAAGCTTGACGCTCAGCCCTCGTTGAATTTATTCCGACGGCATTTCAAAGCATCTGACTCGCCTCGCCAGATCAGATGGGGTGCATGATAACCTTCTTGTTTACGACTACTATCCCCAACCCTTCGCTGCGCCAGGCGGGGCAGCTGCAGGCCGCCGCGCCCGGAACGGTCGCGTCGGTCCCCGTGCCTTGGTCAAACGCTATGAACAGCATGACTGCCTGATGCATGCACCAGGATTCTTTTTGGGTTAAAATTTTGTTTGTTGCTCGGTCAGCCCCTGTCGAATCTAAGCACTAAGACCTAATATTCGACTCTTCTCTAACTTGGGGACTGATTCGCAACAAATTTTGCGCACACGCGGCCATTGGTTCATTAAAGATTGATAACGGTTCTACCTTAATTCAATGTGATGCTAAGCAATCGTGCGAGCATATAAATACGTCTTATGTGTTCATAATCCATTTGAGCTTCAAAAGTTTAAAAAATTAACACATTATGCGTTCATACTCGCACCATTACATCGCAGTATATTTCCATTACATCTCAGTTCGTAGTGCTTCAATTTGGTTCGGTACTTGTTCAGTTTCTTTATTGCAAATGGGTTGGGAATAAAAATCCCGCAGATGAGAAGATAAGTAATAGCGTCCTTTCATAGACAGGACATCAAGCAAAGGTAGAAAGTTAAATAACACTCTATTTTTAAGGAAAAGTTACGGAGCTATGTAAATCACGTTACCAGATTCGTGTGTTGGGTTGTGTTTTACATTAAAGCCAACGACTGCTAAATTGCCGAGACGCACCGATAAAAATCACTGAGCTATCTGTGGGTGCCGAAACTGCAGCGGTACACGCATCTGGTGAACTCCTGTGCTTCTGGGGAAACCAGATGTACGGTGTTCGAGACCCGGCGGTGCCCGCCGTTCCTGCCAGAAAGGCAGGTGACGCTATATAGCCTCAGCAGCTAAATGAGTCGTAAAGCAACAGTGACGGCAATGACCTATAACCTATCTTAAAGTACATACAAGCGTGATGCTTTTGCTTCAGTTGAAGTCATAACTGTACTAATTTTGATGAACTTGTACACAACTCTAACTTTACTCTCCAACCTTTATCAACGGCCAACTTTGTCCGCCTAAGGATCAATACGTTGAGAATGAAACGGCAATTGACAGACAGTGCTGGGCAACGCGTCCAAATATGCGTTAATTGCGTGTCAATAAATAGCAAGCAAAGCAAATTTTAGTTGTTTGCGTTTTTGGGTATGGTTCCTCACAACGTTGCTCGTTGGTTAACTCAATTTTCAAACAAGATAACCATTTGGGGTTCATCGTACCTGATAGGCGCAAGCAATGTCTATGTTATGTAGGAAACACAACAAAAAGTTAAATCAGTTCATATAGTAATGTCGAACTGAAAGTGAAGAGTTGATGCTGTCAGATTTCATTTTCCTGGAGTACGCGACTAAAAAACAGTATGCGTCGGAGTCCTATAAGCTTATTTAGATGTTAAACACTTCAGATGGAATATTTAGAACACGTGTTTCTGTAATCAATTGGTTGATTTTGACAACATTTAAAGCTTCTGAGAATATAGAAAAGAAAACAAAAAAGCAATTTCCTCTCGTAATGCAACAATTTTGTACAAGCTTTGCTAAGTCTCATTTTCACACTTAAATGTCTAAAATTGGCATGTCTCTGGTACTCTACTAATTCGACCGAACTTAGCTCGAAACGTCGACGTGCCAATTACTTTTCACAACCGAATTATTGCACCCCGTCAAATTTGTAGCAAACTTGACGGCAAGTGAAAATCAACGCATTTTTAAAGTTGCATGGTATATTTTGATGCCAAATGATAAAGCATTATTAAGCCTATAACTTGGCTTTCTTACAAGATGAAATGACGCAAATGGTTTCGATCAAAGGACAATACAAAGCGCTATTTTTTGTGGAAAACATATTAGAAATGCTAGATGACTCGTTTTATAACATTCAAACAACATATAAACCACGTTAAAAATGCCTCCAAAAGTTCTGACCAATGTCAGAATGTGAAATTCATCACAGCAAAGAATGGGAGTGTATTGTCGTGCTTTGGGTCTTGTCACATAATGCCATGCCCGTGACATGGGGAGTGAATTTCCATAAATATGGCTCTGATGGCCTTATTCGATTCCTAAGTAGCATTGGGATAATGGTTGTCGCTTGACCAATATACCAATTTCCAACTCATTTTAATGTGAATGCCATTTGCCAATGTCATTTAAATGCCAATGAATGCCAATGCCATTTTAAGCCAATGCCAAAATTGCCAAACTGAATAGCCTTTCGAAACAGAAAAGCCAATGTTGTTCATCCTGATGTTTTCCAAATCTCAGCTAGAACTCACGAAATGTATTTAGTATATATGTATATATATATATATATATATATATATATATATATATATATACATGAATGAGCCAGGACCTGATAATTGATTTTTCAAACTGCATGAGTCATGAGTCAAGTGCTTCAATGTAAGTATGGTTGGACTTAGTCAAAAATGGAGCAGCTGAATCACGAGCTGAATCAGTTTGCCAATCTGTGAGCCAGTCCGGAGCTGACGCGAGACATTCGGGTCAAACCCAAGTCTGATGCTAACCACATCTCAAGATTAACATCCCGTTCTTTGCACTACCCGGATGAAAATATTTTTCCCAAGGCCCTGTAGTCCAAGATATGTTGTTATGACGCAGCCGGTAGACAGCACTTCTGTAAATTACGCGCAAGAGTTTTGTCCAGGACGCTCCAATCACTTCCACCATCCTCCCCACTGACCACC
>NW_023597054.1:60979391-61013076 GCF_011947565.3 Pollicipes pollicipes | reverse complement strand
CTCCTCTCTCTCTCTCTCTCTCTCTCTCTCTCTCTCTCTCTCTCTCTCTCTCTCTCTCTCCTCTCTCTCTCTCTCTTCTCTCTCTCTCTCTCTCTCTCTCTCTCTCTCCTCTCTCCCTTCTCTCTCTCCTCTCTCTCTCTCTCTCTCTCTCCTCTCTCTCTCTCTCTCTCTCTCTCTCTCTCTCTCTCTCTCTCTCTCTCTCTCGCTCTCTCTCTCTCTCTTCTCTCTCTCTCTCTCTCTCTCTCTCTCTCTCTCTCTCTCTCTCTCTCTCTCTCTCTCTCTCTCTCTCTCTCTCTCTCTCTCTCTCTCTCTCTCTCGTTCTCCTCTCTCTTCCCTTCCTAGATTTAAAATAGTAGTAAACCTAGACTTTAAATGTGATCAGGTGCTGTGCTAGATCTTTTCGGCACCAAAGGCTCCGTTCTTCTTTGGGTCACACCCCAAGAAGAGATGTCCAGCGTTTCAGGAGACGCCCTGGATTATAGTGAACTTAGAGTATGACTACGGACGACATCCGTGAAGTAATGTTGCCGCGTTGCATTTTCCTTCAAAACGCTGCTATGCACTAAAACACGAGCATCGCTGCATTCGGACTTGCTTCATTTACTTACCCGCCAGAAGTCGCATTTTCTGTGTCTTCGAGCAACATTTGTCCTTAGCTAACTGCTCAGAAAACGACAATCCCGAAGTGACAAAAGCACGGTTCCACAACAGAACTTCTAACACAACTAAAGCCAGTCAGCAACCAAACATCCACAACTTGCCCCTTAACGCAAATGCTTGTCACTAACACAACTTCTGCACGGCAAAATCTCTAACGCAAAACTTCTACGTGACAGAGTTTCCAATGTAAACATTTTCTATACTACTGTAACGCATAAACTTTTACGCGATCAGGCTTATTATACAAATATCTCTATATCCCATCACTTCTTATGCAACAACTTCTAACGCACAACTTGATATCCGACAAAACTTTTGATGCAAGAGTTTCTCCAACGCGAATTAGTTTAATGAGCTCTCATCGTTGGTACTGAAACCGTGCCCCGAACTCCAAACCTTGGGCTTCCTCACCGCCTCTGTAAGGCATCGGCCCGTTTTTCCGTACCGGGGGTCTCTGTTCACTACCAATACCAGGGGCCTCTGACTGGTAGAGGTCAGTTCCTTTATCGTCTCCGGGGGTCCAAAGGACACTGCGATGCTCTTACTAGCATCCTGAATCCATGGACCTGTCCCAGTTTTGACTAATGGACCCACTGGCTTGTACGGCCGTGATCGGTTCGTGCTGGGGCCGCTTTGTTCAGTGCCAGTGGCCCTGACCGACAGAGCAGCACTCTCATTGCAGGGGCAGGGGCAGGGCAGGGACGCTGTTTTGCGAAGGGAGCTGGGGGGAAGGGGGGGGGGGGGTTTGGCTGAGAAATGGAAATGACTGCGGCCGTTCCCAAATGCTGCAATGCTTGTCATTCGCCGGTTACGACATACTTACCGCGGCAACATGTGTTTACACGTTAACAGGTTGCATGTGTTAACGTTTGAAGTATTCGTTTTGAGCTGCGAACAACAAGTTTTGACAAGTTGTTTTGCACAGCAAAAAACTGCAGGCACAGCATGTTGACACATGCAACGCATTGGGACATACGCAGACTTGTATAAGTCATAGATGCGTTTATCTTTATAGATACACACAAATGCTAAATATTTGTCCCCAGCAATATCTCGTCCGAGGATGCCGGGGTTGTAGAAAAACGGGAAATGACATTCCTTATGGGAAACAGTGAAGCGTGGAATTTCTGCGCTAGCAGTCTGCCGTGTAGAAGTTTATGTGTAAAAATTATTTCAAGATAGGAGCCATGTCGCATTAACGTCTCTTTGTGCTGGGATTTAATTGCATAGAATTTTAGGTGCTAGAAGTTTTGGCATGAGAGGTAGTGATGCACATGAGGTTTTGCGTTAAACGTTTTGTCGCGTGAAGGGATTTCGCGCATAGGTTTTGCGTGAGAAGCTTTTGCATTAGAAGGGATCTCGCGCAAACATTTTTGCGTAAGTAGTCTTGTCGCATTGCATTAATATCGTGAAAACGTTTTGGTGTTAGAAGCCTTGTCGTATAGAAGAAGTTTATGCGTCAGAGGCTTTGCGTTAGGAATAATGTTACGTAGACGTTTTATCATTAGAAGTTTCCCCGCGTGAAAATAATGTCGCGTTAAAGTTCTTGCGTTTACAACAGCACACAGCCGGACACATTATTTACATCCCGCAGCCGTGAAATACCCATGCCCACTCGGCTCATCTCCTCTCAGGCCGATGACGTCACCGGCGGCCACCGGGCGGGCGCGCGCGCGCCCCTGCGCCGGCTCGTCTTGCTAATGGTCGGCCGTGAGAAGCGGGCAATTGGCGGCGGCATTCGGCGCTGATGAGCCTCGGGCAATGGTCCGCCGATAAACGCGCCCCCGGGGGGCCATTAGGTGCGCGCCGTCCGCGATGGATCGAGCCCGCGCCGCGCGCCGCCTGCCCGGCCGGCCGCAGCGAATTGGCGCCACCGCCGCCACCGCGCCGCCGCCGCCGCCGCGCCGCCACCGTCGCCGCCGCGTTATGCAAATGGTTCGCGCCAATCCCGTCGCAAGCGATTTGTGTTCGCGCGCATAATGCGCGCTGATGAAGACAAATTTGGCGCGCGGTGCGCCGGTGTCGCGGCCCGTGTCCCGGCTCGTGCATCACGACCGGGGCGTGGCCGCGGGCGAGGTCGGACCGGGTTGGGCCTGGCGCGGGTCGGGTTGGGGCGGGGCGAACCGCCGCAGTGTGATGCCGCTTGGCTGGAGATGAGGGGCAGCCAGCTGCGAATCTGTGAGAATGCGTCTGGTGAGACTGAGGAGCAGAGGCGCGGGGAGCGTACAGCAAGCTGGGGAAAGGCGCGCTTGAAGTGTGCTTTCACCACGCAACGGCCGTGGGTCAATGCAAAATATTCCTCCAGAGCCGCCTGGACGCACGACAGGTTTTGCTGAAGTTGAAATGGCCATTTCCTTCTGAACCCCCCCCCCCCCCCCGCCTCCCACACCATGTTTTCCGTATCATGCTAAACAGGACCGACAGTGCGAGCAAACCAAGCACCATGGATCTCTAGACGGCCACCCACAACCCTGGCGTTTGTGACGCGCTCTGATCCTAAAGGTCAGCTCTGGCAAGCGCCCAGGAAGGAACGACGTCGGCAAACCGCCGGATCAGAGCGACGGGCCTTACCTGCCTGACGGGGTACTCGTGGTCGGACTACAGCCCCGGTTTGGGGGGGGGGGGGAGGCTGGCTAAATGAGTTTAAGCAGTTGAGGTGGAGATGAACCGCCATCTTCGCTGATCTTTTGTTCTTAAAAGGTACCATTTTCAAACACGGGTGGGGTTTTACGGTTTACGACTGTGATTGTAAGCATCAGCCGCGTCAAAGCGTGATCCCTTATTTTGGTCATCTGAAGGGGAGTCGAGGGTAGGCTTGTCTGCCCTACATCAGCACATAACCTGTTCAACTCTACTAAAATCTGTAAATATGCGAAAATTTTCAACACGGTGGCAACGGCCGGTCACGGGGTTAGCTTAAGGCACGCTTAATACTAAACAGAAGCATGTTTTAGTGCCTTTTCGATAGTTCATAAATTATGTGCTGCTTATTTCAAGTTAAAATTGGTTTCAATCTGTTTCTTGTGTAGCTGAAGGTGTAGAAAGCATATTTAGCCGAGACCAGTAGATACTAACATCTGCTACCAATATGCATGACAGGCCTGACCTTGCTCACATCTTCCCATTTCTTCTGGACAGCTCAGAAACTTGGCGACACAGCATACATGGGTGGAGATTGAAGAGAATACACAAGCGCAACCAGAGGCTTTTTCATGTCTTTACATCAATGTTGTAGCATTCCATCGAAATAAACGAGTTTAAAGACATGCCATTGCTACACTCCAGCTGCTCACAAGTTCTGCCACCACCTGAAGCAAAGGAAGAAAGGTAAGTTCTGGTGCAAGTCGCATTTTATTCCGGATAAAACAATGTGACAGTGTTTCTGTTGTGCGCGATGTCGGTGGGACGGGAGGGGGGGAGGGCGGTCTTTGCTTACAGGGGCACGGGCAGAATTTTCTTCGACAGAAGGGAGGGGCCCGGAGCCCAGTGAATACGCATCTAGTCAATTTTTAACACTCTGCCGGGAGTCATCTATGATGGAGAACGAAAAATCCGGACCGAATGAGGGGCCCCTCCCTTGGCTGTGCCACTGCTGTTTAAACACTATTGTGAGCAGCGCAATGCCGAATGTTTGAATTCGTTGCTCGATAAGTCGTTTGGAACACAATCATACAAAAAGTTCTTAGCTTAAAAATGCTCAACTCTGGAAAAGTTGTAATGAGTTGGGAAGGCAGGTAGGATCACCGCCATGTTTGCTGCCGGTATGCGTCATTTGACTGAGCGCATTGTTGAAGGCAAATGCATGAGTTCGGGATGGATAGAATGGTGGACACTTTACAACTACAGTCTCGTCAGTTATCAGAACTAGCAGCTCCAGCAACAAATAAAGTGAAGGGGGGGGGGGGAGATTCTTGCCCCGTTTCGACCACGGGCTTGACAAGTTGAGCTGGGTTTCGTGTACCAATTATTGCACCCCTCGTGCCAGTAGGATATAATTTTGCGTCATTGCAGGCTGCCGTGTCACGGAGGGAACGATGCTTGGCGTCTCCCTCTGAGAGCCTCCGGATCGACCTGGGGGCTTCGGCCAGCGCTGCGCCAGAATGGTAGCCCTTAGGTCCCCCAGCTGGGATGGAAGGGGCTTCCAGTCTCTGACAACTGAAGGCGATTTGCCACTTCGTGTCCTGCCGGCTCCCGGCCCGAAAAACGTAAGGGGTTTCATTAGTGTTCAGACCACAGGCTCTTCAATGCACGCGGCCTATAAGCACGTGTCGATGAGATAAAAAACACACATCATGGTCACAGGCTCTTTTTTCTGCAGAAGCTTGCTAACCTGTCGCGGGTAGGGCATTTTGTGGACAGGGCCTGTGGTCACTGTGTGCTGTCTAGGCCCAGAAGCGCTTGCAGGCCAACGCAGAGGCTTGCATTATTGGCGCTGCGCCCCGCGCCGTCGGACGCCACTTCAGCACCAGCTCCGCCGCTGCGACACTCCTGCATTATTGGCGCTGCGCCCCGCGCCGTCGGACGCCACTTCAGCACCAGCTCCGCCGCTGCGACACTCCTGCATATTGGGAGGGGGAGGGGCAGACACCGGAGGAGAGGCTCAGACACGATACGCATGCAGCGCGCGAGCATTACGATCAGCCGTGACGGTGGCCGGCGGAAGCGGCACGGATCGCAGGACTCAGTGCCGGGGGAGGGATGGCCGGGCGGTCCCAGTTCAGGCTATCGAGAACGGGAAGTAACACTGGCGTAAAGGTTTTATATAGGCTGAATGGCGCATACACATGCACCAAGGCATGTCATAAGGACAATCTTTTGCTTTCACTTAAGCGATGGAAAGATAATTTATCGAGGGAGATGACATGCGTGTCAGTTATTTGTGTTTAGGATTGGTTGTGACCGCTGATATATCAAGAGTAATTTGCTGTCACCTCTCGATGGCTTTGGATGACGCTCTGCGTGCTTCTGGAAATATTTTATTTCGGATGCGCAATTACTGCGCGAGAAGGAAGTCCCTTTATTTCCATGGATTGGTGGAAAACATGTGCCCTTCAGCACGTCCTTACATGGGTGGTTAATGGGCAGTGACATGAATATTTGCTTCCAAAAATCTTTAAAAGTTAGCCATCAACCGATGTTTCTTTCAACCGTCTGACCACAACAAAACGTTTTTTCACACACTTCACTTGTGTTCTCACTAATGCATGATGGAAAGCGACAGTTAGTCGCGCGATTCAGGATACGGCAAGGAAGTTAAATCTGTCTTGAAGGTCCCGTGGCGCTGTTTGGCCCAGTTGCTACGGTTTCCGGCCCATAACTTGCGGATGATGCATGGCGAAATCATTCACTTGCTCTCCACAGATGAATCCTTCCGTTCATTGCGGCGCCTGGCTCTCTCAATAAAAACGTCACCTCATCAGATTGGTAGATATTGGATGAGGTAGGACAACTACCGCATTAACAGCCAGGGCCCAAATGTGACTCATGGAAACGGAAATGGAAAAGCTAGTGCTGGCTGTTCCAGCGGACTTAATGCTGAGCTCAGATCTACCGAGCAAAATAAGAAATTGCGTTATATGGCCTTCATTCGAAGGCCACGGCCAAAACACGGTTAGCACAAGCCTCCCCTTACATGGGACCAATAAAGCATCTAAAAGGCTCAGGCCAGTCACGCTAACCCCCGCGCTGTCCAGCACCGCCGGTGGTGGCGCCAGCGACCATCGGCCAGCGTCAGCGGCGGCGGCGGCGGCGGGGCAGCGACGGCGAGCGCGGCGCGGGCGACGCCCGGCGACCGGCGTCAGCGGCGGCGGCGGCGGAGCAGCGACGGCGAGCGCGGCGCGGGCGACGCCCGGCGACCGGTGTCAGCGGCGGCGGCGGCGGGGCAGCGACGGCGAGCGCGGCGCGGGCGACGCCCGGCGACCGGTGTCAGCGGCGGCGGCGGCGGGGCGGCGACGGCGGGCGCGGCGCGGCGTCCCGGGCGTCGCGGCGGGGCGTCCCGGCGAAGTGGCCCGCTCCGGTGTCTCGGCGCCGGCGCCGGAGGCTGCACTCTGACCCGTCAATAGCTGTGCCCCGTCAGCGGCGGCGACAGGCGTCGCGCACCTGTTTATCTGGCGCCGGGCGGTCCGGCGACGCGCGCCACGCGCCGCGCGGCGCTCCCCGGTCGGGTGAGCTGTGGCGGGAGGTGTTTTACGTGGCGGTTGGGTGCACTGGCAATGACAGTGCTAGCGGAGCCGTCACGGCCTTCTCGAGAAAGTGATCAGAGTGCGGTCAAAACGAGAGAAACGGAGATTTTGGTGTGTCTGGCTCGATATATGTAAAACAGGTAATGTTTCAAACACTTTTTTTGCATTTCGCTAATGTCTCCTGTAGCCTGGAACCAACACGAAAGACGACCATTCGACGGGACGTCCACGACAGCGGTTTTTAATTTCTTTCAGACTGGGAAAAGCCTGGGGAGGCAAGTTTAACTTGCTGTTTGTATTTGCTAGCACCCGTGCTTGAAAGAGAGGTTTGAGATTCACTTCTTTGAAAATCTAACAAAGTGCTTGCAAATACAGCAAAATGGACTTTTTTCGGCATCAGCAGCTTTAACGAAGCTCCTCGCCAAGAGTGCAGTTTACTATTCAGTTTGCAGTTTGGAGGTGGGGTTGGGGGCTGGGCGGGCAGCGGGAGGGCTCCAATACCCCCCCCCCCCTCCCCCTCACACTTTAGGAAGAAAGTAGGCTTAATACTGGCAAAAGCTGTTTTTAGGCCATGTTGAGTGGGTTTCATCATTTTCACTAGCCCCGCAACTTACTTTGCGTGACTAAGCCCCTGATTCACCTCTACTTGTAGGGGTGATTGCCTAGAGCGACTTCAGCTAATCCTAGTGGCTATGGCTATAACTAAGCATTACAATTATCGCATGACACTGGTTCCCCTTTACGTCGTATTTGTGCCCTCAACCATTTCCCTCGCTATGATTTCTTCTCAGCCGTCCCTAAGCTGAACATGTAACTGGTCCCCTTTCCTTGGTTTGGCACCATATACGCTCCGACACTTTCCACGGATCCGTCCGAAAGTCCCCTCTCGTCGCACCGCAGGCGTTTGTAGCATTGCTTCCCTGCTGCTGGCCTGGCCGTGTCCGGGCGCCGTTTCGGCGGGCCCGGCCGGCTCGGGGGCGCGCCGGGCTCGCCACACCGCGCCGCGCTAACAAAGACACGAATTCATTATCCGGCCTGGGAGGAGCCGAGCCGACACAGCGCTCGCGCCAACCCCCGGCTCCCCTCACACTGCGACAAATTAACGTAATTCTAGCATTGTTTCTGGTCTATGGGGACAGTTTGAAAGGGGAGAGTTTGACGCGGGCCCAGCGCGGTCTCCCCTAGAGCCACCGCCAGGCCGCTGCCCCGTCTTGATTCCGCGTGCGTGCCGCGCAGCTTCCTACTAATTACACATGCGAGTAATTAGCCATCGCCCCGCGGATACGCACTTATCTGTGTTTTTCTAATTGGAACAGTTTTTCGATGAAAACTTGCATTAGCCGCGCTTATAATCGGGTGATGGCCTTGGCGGCGCTGGCGCGGGGCAAACAGAGGCGGCACGCGGCAGCCAGTGACGGTGGCGCGGCCGGCCGGCCGCTCGGCAGGCACAGCTATGAAAATTACCACACTCGCATAGCAGCAGCATCACGTCACGTGTAATCGCTCAAAAACAGCGTGCACGTGGCACGTGTGGGGCGGCCGCGGCGGAGCGAACAAAGCGCTGATGCCGACAGCCCGGCCGTGCCAGACGCTGAGAACGGCTCGGACCGTTCGGACTATTGCAGCACTTGCTGCGGGATGCGCGGGAATGCGGCTATGATACGAACTCGCGGCGTTCAAACCGTGCCGCCGGTTTCTTTCACAGAGCTCATCCGAAAGAGAGCAAAGAAAACGTCCGGGTTGCAATTGGTTTCTGTTGAAAAGTAGGTTGGGAAAAGTCGCGTTGTGAACTGCGACGTCATGTTCCGGTGACCGTGCAACACCGAGTCACTAGCCTATTACACGCGAGTCTATCTTCATTTCAACCTCACGCCTTACCCGAGGCTCAGAGACAGACCCTGAACAGTCCAATTCGACGGCAACACTGGCGGCCCAGCCGGCCACCGGGGCTGGACCTCATCCGCCCGACACCGCGGCTGGACGTCATCCGCCCGACACCGGGCTGGACCTCATCCGCCCGACCCCGGGGCTGGACCTCATCCGCCCGACACCGGGGCTGGACGTCATCCGCCCGACACCGGAGCTGGACCTCATCCGCCCGACCCCGGGGCTGGACCTCATCCGCCCGACACCGGAGCTGGACCTCATCCGCCCGTCACCTCGATCGGCAGCGCGCTTCCACCGGCGTTCCGCGTGGACCCGTCCGCCGCGTCCGCCCAGGCCGGCTCTAATCGAGGCGGGCCGCGCGGCCGCCTGTCACTCAGGGCTCCAGGTGGTCCGCAGGCCGGAACTGAGGACCACCTCCGGCTAGGCGCGCGGCGCCGCGTCTCGCAGCGTGGCGGGCTCGAGAGCACGGAGGGCGGGCCAGCCAGGGGAACGGGTGTACAGTGAGGCAGCTAACGTCGCAGCGGCATCCTGCTGAGGAAAACAACTGATGTGGGTTCGAGCGTGTGGAAGAGGCTGTAGCGGCAATGTTGGTGTGGAAAAGGTTTGAGTGATTGCATATGCTAGGACATGCTTACCAAAGTATTTGCTTGCACCTAGAGCCCGCTAGGGTCCCTCCATATACCTTGCATGACCTCCAGGTCACAGCGCCGCCCCCTCTCTCTGAAACGCACCGGGGATCAGCGAGGCCCGGCCCCGCCCCGGACAAGACAATCAACGGCGTGCCCCGGCGGGCCGGGACGGGCGACAGGCCCCCCAGTTAGAGGGGCGCGACGTGCCATTACGCCGGCAGAAAACGACCCGCCGCCGGTCGCAGAAACAAACCGGTCACCCCAGGTGCGAGCCGGGGTGTCCGGCCCAACCCCACAACCAGCGTGGGGGAGGGCTTGTTATGTGGGGCCCGTTTACACCCGATGTGTCAAGATGGGAGTCAGAACGGCCTTGTGGGTGTGGGGAGGGGGGGGGGTCTTGGGTGCGGTGATCACTCTGACCGTGATTTTTGCGTTAAGTGAGATCGTTAGGGAAGGACCTTTTTCGACCGTCTGAGACGTTCATGGGACTGGTGGTGTCGTCGCCTGCGAAGTGCAGCTGGATATTGCGGAATGCCGTTCTTATCAAAACATTTACAAGCATGCATTCATTTTCGTCATGGGCACTGAAATAAAATAAGTTTTTCTGTAGCCATTCCCATTTGAATGTTTCCTCACTTTCCCCTACATAATTTGCGTCCTACGCCTCTGTTTCAGACATTTAAAACCATAAGTACCGTGTGCGGGTTTAGCAGCTTTCTTCCTGGCAAACGCATGGGTTGTCACCCACGCAGTACGCCTAATCATTCTATGGATCAGGACAGATCGGACAGAGCCGACAGGCTGCCAATAGCGCTGGTACCGGAACTGCCCGCTAAATCGACTGAGGTGAGATAGCTGGCAAGAGGGCATGGAAGGTGTGTACAAAAAACGCGCAAATTGCCACTCACAACAATGGGTTTGGCAAAAACGGGAGGGGAAATGACACGCTCTTGAACTTTGTAAATGCCTGTGCACACCTACTACATACCTACGCCATGTCCAGCATTCCTGGAACGGCCGCAACGAACCTCTTCCGGTTGAGCTTGTCGTAGCTGCACGTCCCGCACCGGGCTGAGCTGACGAACCTGCTGATCAAACGCATGGCGCACGAGAGCGGTGCTGAACAGTGCTGGCCAGCCGGATGCCTGCCTGCCGGCGTTGTCCCCGCCTGCTTGCCGGTGGCCTCGGCGCCTCCACTGGGACGGAGCTCTGCCGGTCCCTGAACTTCCGCGTGTGTTGCCTGTTGGGGGGCAAAGCAGACGGGATCGGCTGTGGTGAGTGCCGCGGCTTAGAGCTCAGCTCCAGGTTCGCCTGTCGCACACCGCTGCACTTTTCGCAGCTCGATCCCACGGGTTTGGGCTGCGGCCAAGTGTGACCGCCATTGTTACACGGAAAAAATAAACGCGCAATGTGCTAGCCTGAATTGCCTCATTTGTAAGGAGATCACGGATTATTGAAAACATGCAACGTTGTTTGCACATGCCTTATCACAAATATGATAAGAAAATGACGCATGTTACCATAAATTATCGTCACACAGCACGTGTCTTTGGCTGACCAGGTCGACCTCACGGATGAGCAAGAGGCTGCGGGGGGTGGCCGAGTCCCGGAGCGGTCGGACCTGGGCCTGCCCGGAGGAAGTCGGACCTGGGCCTGCCCAGAGGGGTCGGGCCTGGACCTGCCCGGAGGGGTCGGGCCCGGACCTGCCCGGAGGGGTCGGGCCCGGACCTGGCCGGAGGCCAGGGGCGGGGGCCGTCCGCTCCAGCTGGGCAGCTGGGGAGGGGAGACACTTCGGTCAGGGGGAGGGGCCGGCGGGGAAGACCCGGTCGCCGCCGCCACCGGTTCGACAGATGTCACCGGCCAGGTGACAGGGCCGGGGGCGGGGCACCCCTCCTCATCGCCCGGGTCACCTCCGCCTCGACAATGGGACGACCGCTGCCTCACAGATGGCCCGGACGCCGGTACCGGCCGCTAACAGCTCTAAATACACGCTCTGTGGTGGACGGGTCGTTTTGGAACAGGAAGGGTTGGCCAATGACCACTCATAAGGTGTGACGGTGAGTCGCAAACGTGTTTTTTCAACGGAAATGTTCCATTTTCAACTCATCCATACGAGGTGATTCGTGCCATGCATTTAGGGTGCAGCATTGAACAATGCCTTTTCTTTGTTTTATGCGGATTTTTTGTCTTCCTGGCTATCGGTTTGTATTTATATTGTGTTCATGTGTCGACTGCAAAATTCTCAAACGGGAGCGTTATAGTCCGTTAGCGGCAGGGGAAATGTGACAGGCTTCAGACGAATATGGTTTACCTGTAAGGCGTCAGGTCAGTACTACCTTGCCTGCTTGTTGTGACGTTCTTCAGCCCTCGGTCCTGGAAGCACAGCGTGTGTGACGCATTTTGCTTAGGTATTGAAACAAATCAACAACATCGAAACGATCATTGTGTGCATAAGAATAACGAAACTACCCTACTGTGCACCCAGGCAGTTATTTTCAGTTCGTTTAACCACACACAGCATGATACTAAACTGTCATTACTGACGTCAAAACAAGCATCCTACAAACGACACGAACTCCGTTGACAAGGTTCTGATCGTCGCATAGCGACCGCTTATGACTTCTCTCCAAGACTGCGGGCTTCCTCCATCAGAGTGACTTCGACTTCACTTATGACTTCTCTCCAAAACTGCGGCTTCCGCCACCAGAGCGACTTCACTTATGACTTCTCTCCAAAACTGCGAGCTTCCGTCATCAGAGCGACTTCGGTTATGACTTCTCTTTAAAACTGCGACCTTCCTCCATCAGAGCGCCTTCACTTATGACATATTTCGAAAATTGCGAGCTTCCTCCATTTCTTCATTAGAGCGACTTCGCTTATGACTTCTCTCCAACGCTGCGGGCTTCCTCCATCAGAGCGACTTCGTTTATGACTTCTCTCCAACGCTGCGGACTTCCTCAATCAGAGCGACTTCGTTTATGACTTCTCTCCAACGCTGCGGGCTTCCTCCATCGGAGCGCCTATCACCGACGTCTGATGCTATGCCGGGCTGGTATCAGACAAGCGCTCGCTAATTACGACACCTACCCTTGCAATTATCCAATCAATAGCAGCTCTTGCGCCCTCTCATCTCTTCCATGACGCCGCGTCGCCGTTACCGTGGCAAAAATCGGTCGGGCGCGTCTTGACGCCGGTGGCCTTACCAAAGGGTTGCCGGTCACAGCCGGTCATTACAGTCGGCCGGCGCCGCCACGGGCGACGGGCCCGTGCGCTGCCTTGTACTCAGACCTTCAGAAGGTGCCGGCGCGCAGTGGCGCCGGGCCGCCCCGCCGCCCGCCCGGGAATAGTTCACAGTCAACCGCACATTACCGCGTCGGCCTGCCGGGGACGCGTCCTGCCCGGGTCACGGGCGCCGGCCAGGCCATGGCAGGGACAGAGGACGGCAGGTCGGGCCAGGCGTAACAGGCGTGGTGGGAGGTGCACATGCATGAAGGGGCTTTTGGTTTGGGAAGCTGATCGTTGTCGCGATAATTCGAGGGTGTCGCGATTTGGGAGTTTGATGCTGCCGTGTAGGAGTTAGATGGACAGCATATATTTATAAAATGAGTCTTGCAGATCGTGGGCCTGTTTCTTGACACAAATCTATCATATAAATCGGAGCTTTACAATAACACGCAACCCGGGTCTTGACCGTGTGTCACGCATACAAGATATGACCTGGGCATCGCCAGCTTGCCGAAATCGTTCGTACGCTCGTCGGTCAGTTATGCGAAAACCATGGCTACATTGCTAGTCCACAGTTATTTCCACATCTCAGACTAGCAGAACCAAACCAAAAAACAGCAGCCGAGCCGCCAGGCATCAAGGCTCGCGCCAGGCTCACTCATGATAGCCAGTTCGCGGCCTTCTCAAAGATTGCTGGAGGCCAAAACATCGCGTGATCCGGCGCTGCCGATTTGTGATTAATTTACAGCTGCCTCCCAGGCATTCTGCTAGTTAACACGGGTTACATCCGCCCGCCGACCAGCATCCTCGAAGCGACGCATGAACGCTGCGGTACACCGCTGGCAGGCCACATCTGCGCGCAGTCGTAAGGCCGTCTCTCGAGGGGAATGTTTCAGTTCCATATGGAGTTTTGAGCTGAGAAAGACAGGCTGTAGAACAAAGCCAGGCATTCGTAACCACGTCCCTATGAAGGCCTGGAACGCTGTAGCTCACGAGCCTGAAAGCACTAAGATCGGGGCATATTTCGGCCAAAACAATCAGTGGTGACATCCGGAGGCAGCGGCAGGGCAGGCATCGTTCACCGATGAATGCTGAGCTCGACGGCCGGGCGACCGTACGCTTGGCCAGGATCTGTTCGAGTGTGACGTCTTGTGCGGTATAACGAAATGTGACCCAATATCTCAATCGCAAAACTTGACAAAACGAAAACCAACAGTAGCAGTACTTCCAGAACATTCAATTCAGCCGCATTTTGTCATTTCATCGGCCTTCGCACGGTGAGTTTTTTCGAAGCCTGCTATTTATTTCTGCTATCCGGAAGAGTCCAGGAGCGACAGACTGAGAAAGCCAGGTTATAGTTGTCAGCGGGGCCGAGCGGCGCCGGACCGGCGTCGGTAGTGGCACCAGACGCGTGGGAGCGCGCCCCCGCTCACCCGGCCGGCCGGCGGCCTGGCCGCGCGTCTGGCCTCCGGTTAGCCGGCTGGGTCACGCCAGAGGTCTGGTCCGGCCGGTGCGGTCTGGTGGTCAGGTCCGGTCGAGTCCGGTCTCGAGCTGCCACCGTGCCCCCCTCCCCCGCGCGGCTCCCCTAGCTAATCACGCCTGTCACACGGCCCTAACGCGACCGCCCACGCGCCGCTAATCTATTCATATTCAATAATTCTAATTCGGTTTTGGCAGCGGCGCACGGCCGCCGCATCGGCTAGCGTGCACCCCATTATGGTATTTGTGGCCGGTTTTTTGACACTGAAGAGCGGACAAAAAGCGTCGCTAGTCAAATATTTATATGGCGGGGCACCGGACGGCGGCGATCCGCCGCGACAGAGCTGTTATTTGCGAATTAATCACGAATGCCTCGTCTACCTGTCGCGCGAGCCGTACGGCATTGCTCGGCGCGTGTGGCACAGTGGAGCGATGGGATGGGCCGTTGTTACGCGCGTGTGACGCGGTGGAGCGATGGGATGAACCGGAGCGCTGTTCCAGCGCAGAGTCCTCCGCCGGTCAGCCAGCGCGCAGAGAAGTCGGTTGTTCAAGGACGTGAGGTCAGGCAAGGCACCGAATGACCCGTTGGTTCAACTCATCGATACTTGGCCTATAGCGGAAGACCAGCAGGAGAGCTGTGCTTTCTCGCACTGGGCTATGCGGTGTTGCCCCGCTGGGTTTGTATCGTAATTGATCTGGTGCTGGCGGGAAGGGCGTGAAATCGATCAGGTCCGCGCGCGGGCCACTGGGCAGCTTTGCACGAACGCACCCCGACGCAGGCTCCAGGAAGCCTTGCGGCGTCCGGGCGCGTAACAGGCGTTAGCAAATGGCAAACGCGAGGATAACGCTCGACCGAGAACGAAAAGCTATCGAGGTATGGGACACACGCAGCACAACATAAGATGCAAAGTCGCGAACAATAATACGGGGCCAGTTTAGTCATGATTACCTGGACTGAAACGCACGGGTTAGATATGCAGCACTTGTGTAAAGGTCTGACAACATTCTATAGTGAGAAAATAGCGAGAAAGATAGCGAGAAAATTTAACCAGCACCAGCCCTCTGTTACTCAATGCACACCGACGTGCTTTAGCCCCCGACGAAGCACGGCATCTGAAGTCAGGTCTCAAAATCCTCTCGAGCCCTGCAGCTTTGATAGCGTGAACAAAGTCGTTGCTGCGAGAGGTCAGACTCGCTCCCATTCCGTTCAAAGGAGACGAGCCTGATCGACCTACCTTCGCCAGCAAGCAATCACCACAAACAAGATCATTGCCGGGAGAGGGCGTGGCGACCTCCGCTGATTAAGTCGCTTGCCGCGCCGTGGACCTTTGGCGACACTCTGTGTTCTCGTCTGACAAATATCTGGTGCGCTGGCCAATGTCGATCCTGAATGACTTAAATCGGCTACATCTGCCTCCAAACCTGTCGCCGAGGAACAGTCTCAGAGCGCGGCAGGGTGATATTTCGGGTTGGCTGCTCTGGCAGCCGGATATGCATACGGCGGGCGCGTAACGGAGCGCATTTCGGTCGTGGACGTAATAATTGGCGAAAGCCAGGCCAAATACTGAGACATGATATATTTGTACATCTACCTCATGCACGCTCTGTGACCCACAGTTCGAATAGCGATAGAAACTGGACGCAAATCCCAATCACATCAGTGGGCCCAGGTTGCTGGGCCTTAACGTAGCAGGGCCCTGCCTAAGCGCTCGGTGACCGTGACAATGCGCGCGCTTGTTCCGACATCTATTTGTTCTATGGCGCTGACAATAACGCCCTCAATAATAGCGTGCGAAAATGACGGGTAAAATAAACGCTTCACTCGCATAATCCATGCAACATGATAATCCGCTGAGACATTTTATTATTTACACTTCGTAACCGAAACCGCGCGCTGTTCCCGCTTCGCAAATGTTTGCTGACACCCAACGCCATCTGTTGACTCTTCAAGCAACGACGCATTCGGCGATTTCCCATCGGCTACTGTCGCCTGTGCGACTGCGCAGAAGTTTGCACGACTCTGGCGAACCAATTCTGGCTTCTTCTGAAACAACACTGTTCACGCCAACAACCCACTAACAAATCCATAACACGGCCAAGAACATCGCACATTTTAACAGACTGTGCAAACAGCAACGAGTGTTTATCGAAGCATGTATTGTGCGTTTTCTGTACTATGCGGGTCAGAGATCGTTGCAGTTGAGGCACTTCACTTGTAAGTCCGATAATGCTCGGTAACAACAGGAAAACCGTCCACGAGCGCCCGTGGTCGCTGGGTGGCTGAAGGTATCCACAAGTCACACACGCACGCACACACCAGACAGTCAATGGAAAGTCTTGACATCGTGTAGAACACCGCCAATGTAGCCACAAACACTGCCAATCCAACAAAAACATCACACACTTAACTGTACAGACCACTCTGGTCTAGTCCGTACAAAAATCAGTAGAAACTCAACGATAATCATCACAAAGCAAGCAGCAAAAGACACGGCAGAAGAGCCGCAGCACGTCGAGAGCGCTCAACCGCCGCCATGTCGGCGGGTACTGGCGCCGTGGCCCCGCCGTCCCGGCCCACCGCCGGCTGACGGGTGCGCCGGCCGCTACTGCTTCTGCTCCAGCTGTTCGTACACGGCCCTGGACAAGGTCGGCCTTCTTCAGACCGCTGACGGACACGCCAGCGTCCTGGAGGAACGCCTTCAGCACGGGCATCGTCGTCGTGTGGACCTGCGACGGAAGGCGCGGCTTAGGCGAGGGCTGGTCCGGACGCCTCCCTCAGCGGTGGGGACGGCCACAGGCGTTGCGGTGTGATCCGCGGTACATTACGGACGAGCAAAGGTGCTGCGAATGGGGATGACAGGACCTGCGATGAAGCAGACGCCGATGTTTAGCGGTAGACCGTGTGACACGTGACCAACAGGACCTGGCTGCGAGACTCACTGCCGAGACTGGTGCGAGTCTGCTATGCTAGTGCTTACGGCAACCTCTTGTATAATGAAATCCCATAAGAACTGCAGCACAACATTCATAACAGAACATACCATAAAGCGAGGGCCCAGCAGTTCTGTCACGAACAAAAAGCTGACGAGAAAGCTTCACCGCCGGTAGGAGAGAAGAATACCGGGAAGGGAAGTGGGGCGGGGGTCGGGCCGGCGACCGCGGTCGACGGCCTCACCTTCTTTTCGAGTGCCAGGGCGCGCACGTCCACGGCGTCGGGGTCCAGCTTGGGCCGCTTGGCGGCGGGCGCCCGCGGCTTGCTCTTGGCCAGCGGGTCGTACCCCTCCGGATACACGAGCTCCTGGAACTTCTCAATCAGCGGCCCCGCGTTCTTCCTGATCCGCTCCACGTCCGGTGCTGAAACAGGGCGCGGTTTGGTCGTCACCGGACTGGATGGCCGGCACCTACTCTTCAGTTCACTGAGGCAATGAAGCCGAGGACGCGGTGCGCCACGGTTGTCGCGCGCGGCGACAGATGGCCAAGTCAGATGATGCTAGGTTTGGGTCTTAGAGTCGGGTTCACTGTCCACACGACGCAGTGGCCAGGAATGGTTTGGGGCTGGTGCGTGTTTCATGACTTCCTTGACTGGGTTTCGAAACCGGTTATGTTCTGCGCGATGAAAGGTTTCGGTATCAATGGCAAGAACAGATTCTTAAAGACGGCTGTCGGCCCTGCATTGACCACCGCAAAAATCAGCAGAATCCGTCCTACACATTCATACGGAGACTTGATATAAGTGCACAGAGATATCCGGGTACCTTCTGCGCGACACCACTGGCGGCGCAGAGCGCGCGGGGAGCGAGTACACAACCGCAAACGGCACGAGAGGCCTCTACCGCCGGTGACTGCGCCGACCGACCTCACCGCACCAGGCCTGTCCCGAGTCACGCACCGCGAGCCTGTCCGTCTCCGCAGGCCGGCGAGCGGGCGCCGCCCTCCCCGCCCGCCCCTCACCGGTGTAATCGGTGCCCTCTTCGCCCGCCCCTCACCGGTGTAATCAGTGAACTCCTCCACATCAGGCCGGTTCAGCGCCAAAGCCTCGATGTTGATCCAGTGCTTCTGCAGCTGGGGGTTCTCGATCTTCTCGGGCGCGTACTTGAAGCGCAGTTTGGTGACGATGGCGCGGGCGGCTTCGATCTGCTCGTCCGTGGCGCGCCGCGGCGCCGGCAGCGACAGCTGGCGGACGTCGTCTGCAACAGGCCGGTGACGTCAGCAGCTGCGCGCCGCACACCGCACGCAATGGAACGGAACAACTCAGTCATTGTGAGCACAGTCTGTACGGTGGGCAGATTATGTGACGATACAGAAGGTGTCGCTGACGCAGCTAAAAAATTGTTTAACTGTGCCTCATGAACCTAATTTGATTAGGCCAGACGGTTTTAGCTTCGGCTATTATAACTTTGTATCTCGCCTGCCGACGACAAAAAGCAGGCTGTTGCTAGCGTTAACGTTCTTCTGCCGGGGAGAAATGGAGCTCTTTTTGAGTCGGGGCTACGTAAGTCATCCACCGGGCCATTTCGTTTCTGACCCGGTGCTCTTCGCGCTCACTGTCTCGAGGCTCGCTGTTCTGGGGTGCACATCTTGTGCACCCTCTCCCCTCCACCACCACCATTGTGAACCCCACAAAACTATTTATATGATAAATTTGAGGCAGCTGTAAGTTACTAAAATTGACAAATCGGATCTGTGACGTCATCAATACCTTTGCAGCCGCACGCTCCTTCTCGAACTCAACATGCTATACCATGGGATCAGTGAGATCCTAGTCTGTGATCATCAGTCAGATATCAATTTGTCATCATATCTGACTTCTCTCCCATGGACAGTGGAAAGAACACTGCAGACAGTGATCACTTGACAACCAAACTGAAACAGTTGTTGCCTCCGCCGGCACGGCACCCACCGCCGGCACGGCACCCACCGCGCAATGTGTATTATTCTACAACGCGAGGCGACATAATCTGCTCCGCAACCTCAGCATAGCTCAGGCTATCCCATACCCTTCATCCTTAGCAGCGTTCGTCCCCGCCCGCAGCAGCCACCGCCGTCTGCCTATCGCCCAGTCCCTCACCCGCCGGCGCCAGCTGCCGGTCCGCGAGCCGCCCGACTAACACCCGACACGCTCCGCGCGATCCTGCACTACCCCCCACCCGGGTCACGTCCGGACGCTCGGGCCGCGGCCCCGGCGGCGGCCGGCGGCGCCACTGACCGGCGAACGGCAGGTAGATGACGTGGAAGCCGGGCGGCGCCGTCTGCACGCCGTCGCTGACCACCTCTGGCTGCGGCTGCAGCGCCACCAGGTGCGGCGTGTCGTTACGGCGCGCCACCAGACGGCACATGGCCACCAGGGCGCGCTCCGAGCAGCGCCGCAGCAGAGCGGCGAACAGCTGGCGGCTGCCTGCCGGTTACAGCGGAGCTGATCACGCGGCGTCGGCTTGGCGAGGGGAGAGACGGGGGCTCGGACGCGGCGGAGGACTGGCGACACCTGCTCGCGGGAGACACGTTGACTGGCGAGGGACCAGCGGTTAGGTCACTTACTGGGGGAGCAGACGGCCCGGGACTAGACCAGGCTGACTGCTGAGGCAGACGGCCGGGGCATGGTGACCCGGCGGGGGAGTGCTGAAGGCTTTCCGCAGAGCTGAAGGGGCAGAGTCGGACCGTGCAGCATCGGTGCTGACGGACGCGCTTCATATGCCACGTGATGTTGCGGCGATCAATTACTTCACTGACAGCATGTGAATACTTATCTGCTCGTGACATCAGGGATTGATCTCAGAAGTGCGCTACATGGCGGTCATGGTCAAGAAATGACCCATGCCCCGTACTGACGTTATTAAGGACTTCAGGCATGTGACAAATACACAAAGGCTGAGAGCCGGGGAAATCCCATAGCCCTGAAGGCAAACTAGTGATCTAAATAGCGAACTAGCGAAACGAGTGCCCCAAGCCAAATAGAAGCACGCGTTCAGCCGGGACACCCGCCTCTCCGAGCAGGCGCGCCGGACGCCCTGAGTCGCGTCTCAGCACCTGCCTTTGATCCAGTTCTCCTCCGGGTAGATGAAGCTGGCCGGCTGCACGTGCTGCAGCGGGTCCAGGTGGCTGGCCGGCTGGAAGCCCAGCAGTACCAGGCCCGGCTCGCAGATGGCGCGCAGCTCGCGCACCTCGTCCTGCACGCACGTACACAGAGGGCGCGCGGTCACGGCCGGCCGCCACCCTCTTCAGCCCTTACGTGCAACTATCAATTCAGCATGCCCCCCTCACGGCAGCACCCATACCGGCCGAGGTGCCAGCGGCCAAAAGCCCCGATCACTCCATCTTCCGGATCACCGCACCTGTATCCGCACCCGTGCCCGTACCTGTATCCGCACCCGTACCCGTACCCGTACCCGTACCCGTACCCGTACCCGTACCCGTACCGCACCCGTACATGTCGTCCCGCTGCCCGGCCGGGCCGGGTATACGCACACTGCTGAAGGCGATCTGGCGGTCGCCGACCTTCTGGCAGTGGTTGATCTCCGAGCGGTGCAGCGTGCGCTCGCCGGCCACGTACGTCGTGATCGAGCTCACCCGCTGGTTGGTGTTCTTCTCCAGCAGCACGGACGACGGCCTGGTGGCCGGCCTGCGGCCGAGCGGCAGCGTGGCGGGTCACGGGAGGCGGCGAAGCGCGGCCGTCGCGGCGGCACAGAGGGTGACGAGGTCGTGGGTCGCGGCGCCGCCGGCGGGAGATCGGCATGGGGAGGCGGCGGTGGCGGCGGCAGCGGCGGGACCGGCTGCTGGCAGCGAGGCGCACTACAGGTCGCACGGGTGACAGTGGGAATAGGGAGTGGATGGGAGCTGTCGCGCCGGCCGGCCGGCGGATGGAGAGTGACGTCCGCGACCAGGTCAGTTGAGATGAACAGATGAGCTATGCAGTGCGCTTTCCGAGAACCGACGCCGGCTGCCAGCTGACAGTAATTGTGGCAATGACGCTAATAAACACGAAACAGACGTAATGCTTTTGTACGAATCTGGCGGGGAAAATACCTGCCGTACACGACCATCATGTTGGCACTGCATCGCAACAGGTGAACGTCAACATCCCAGGCATGCCTGGGTCCCGACGGCCACGTACGAACGCCAGACACCCCGCGGCTCGTCACGGACCCACGCTGCGCTCTCCCAGGCATGCCTGGGTCCCGACGGCCACGTCCGAACGCCAGACACCCCGCGGCTCGTCACGGACCCACGCCGCGCCTCTCCCAGGCATGCCTGGGTCCCGACGGTCACGTCCGAACGCCAGACACCCCGCGGCTCGTCACGGACCCACGCCGCGCTCTCACCGGATGAGGTTGTACACGCCGACGGCCAGCTTCAGCCCCTCCCCGAGCACGAACGGGATCTTGCCGAGCACCCTCTTCTTGTAGGACTTCTGTCGCACGCGCGCCAGCAGCTCCTCCAGCTTGTCCGAGACGTCGGCGGTCGGCGGCCGCTCGTCCGATGCGTTATCGAACAACACCTCCTGTTGACAAGTCATAGTTGCTCAGTTCACCTCCCGGACCTAGACCTAGTTACGGACCTAGAAACGCCGCCACCGGGACCCGCTTTTAAGCTCGTCTCTCAGTCAGTTATAAACACACCTGGGTGCGAACATTATACAGTCGAGATCAAGCAATGGATGCCAGTGCACGCCACATGACCGGAACAAAACCACGATGCTCGGGACCGAACAGTGGGAGCCGATGCTACGGCCGTACCTCTAAGGCTTCGTGCGCGTTGACGCACAAAGCATTTGCCTGGACGACCGTGTTTGTCCCTGGAATATCGACAGCTGTCGATTGTCCAGCGGCGAGCATGTCCAGCGTGCGGACTGTTCTCCGCTGGCCCACCCGTCCACAGCACACAGACGCGCCCGGGGGACTGTTCTCCGCTGGCCCCACCCGTCCACAGCACACAGACGCGCCAGGGGGACTGTTCTGGGGGCAGCAGCAGCACCCACATGGACCGCCAGGACCCGGACGTGCCGCCCGCCGCGTGCCAACGCTCCCCACCGAGGAGGGTCAAACCCGCCGCTTCCAGGCGTCGGAGGGCACTGCCGAAACACACAGCCACGGGGCGTGAAACCACGCCGCCGCCGCGCCGCCCGACCACCCACCGAGTAGAACGCGGCCACGTCGAAGGCCTTGCCGAGCGGGAAGAGATCGACGGCGATATCGTTGTCGCGGGCATCCTTGACCCTCTGGTGGACGTGACGCCGCAGGTCCACCGAGTCGGCGTCGACGGGACGGTCGCGGCTCGTGAACAACAGCAAGCGCTTCGAGTGCAGCTTATGGGTCCTGCGATCGGCGGCCGTGAGAGGGCGTTGGAGGGCGCGCGGCGCCATGCGTGATCGACTGGCGCGACGGGGATGGGCGCAGCGCACAAACACAGGGGGTGGGCCGCGCGCTGTGGTGCGACTGGGAGTTATCATGGGGCCCAGACGTACGTGCTTCGGCGAGTGGGTGTACACGGCGCCTCAGTGACAACGCCAAATCCAGTATTGTGTACTCAAGGAGAGCATGCCAGGTGGAATGTTAAACTGGTGTCAACAGCGCGAACAACATGGTGCACACCGATCCCCTGATGTACTAACTAGACCTCAGTTATGAAATACATTTGGAATGCAAGAGGAAGCACTGCACCATAGCGCGAAGCAAACCGCCCATCACTGATTTAAATAGTCCTTCCCACGAATGCCTGTGATTGTACTCACTTGTCCGTGTTGGTAAACATTGACAAGCATTGAAATAAGGCGTCTTCGAGGGCGAATTTGCTGCTGATGCCTATCTCTCTGCGGAACTCGTCCATATCTCCTGCAAGGAAGAACGCATCTGTTAGTGAACAAGCTTCTGATCAAATAAGGTCTGCTAGCATAGCAGCAATGCTAAGAACACACAAGCAATACAACTTAATTCACCTCATCATGGTAACAAATGTACGTGAGTAGCTTACCGCAATATGATACTGCCCAGAGCTTTCCATGTGTTGCATCCGGCACTTCTTTAAATCAAACTACGACCTTTACGTAGCACCAGCCTCGCACCAGCCTGGTACCAGCCGAGTACGTTTCCATTTTGCACACATAGTCAGTGTCATTAGAAATTGTATGGCTAACAGTGTCAATATGAGTCTGCTAGTTTCTTCCAGGTGAAAAGAGGAGCGATTCAGTCCATGTCAATGTTAATCAAACAAACCACGGCAATCAATTGGCACCAAATGGTTCCCACAACACCACGCAAAGCAATACATTTTCACGGGTTTATCAGAAGAATTGTCAACTTACCTGACTGGGAGGTTAGAGCAAAATACCCGAAGACCATGTTAGTAATGCACAAACTTTTGAAAACTCCCATGTACAACCAAACCATTATTCAACCATTTTATCACACATGATCAATTCTATCGCATGCAAGATTTGAATGCAGGAATGCAAAAACATCCTCACTTTGTTGACCATATCTGTCATTTCTCACCCTAGCTCCCAAGCTTTGGAATGATGAATAGTGGTCAAAATTTCCGGCAGTTGTACACACTAACCACTCCAAACCTATCTATGACAGTAAAAACCACCTAGTGCCATAGTCACCGCCGAAACCATGTGGAAGCATGGGACATCCTGGGGCAAGGGCCCTTCCTCCCACCTGTAGCCAGCGTCAGCCACCAGCGCCTTACCCTTGATCACGTGCTCGAGGTCCAGTACGGCCGACCCGCCCCGGGCAGTGTCATCTCCTGCAGCACGTACACGTTGTCGGTGCTGGAACTGCGGCTCTTCTCTGTGCCAAACAGCACCACCCCAACGTAGTCGGAGCTGGAGCTGATGACCTTGTTGACGATCATGGAGAGGGAGCACTGTGGAGAAAACAGCTGGTTCGACTGGTACTACAGAAGCTTTGTGGCATGACTGGAAGATGCTTTTGACTGGAGCATATTATGGAGAAGCCCAACAGTAGCATATCAAGAAAGTTATGCAATGGAATAATATTCCTTTACAAATGTTATACATGCAGAGCTAACATGCCAACCTTACCCGCAAGGGGGACAGGGGAGGGAGCCGGAACATGGACACCCTCCCTCGAGAGATTATCGTCAGTCATATCATAATGCATGACAATCATTCACACTAATCTGACACAGCATCAAAATTGAATTGCACCTGATTGATGCTTCTATTGGGGGAACACCATACCCTTAATGCCAGCTGTAAAAAGCTATCTTCCTCATCCTCCCGCTTCTGAAACATTTCTGGGGATACTTCCACCAGAAAAATGGCACCATCACGGCCAGAATGGGTTTGAATCCTTCCAGCTGTCCTCATCACCCGACTCATCACTATCTTGAGGGTCGAAGTCGGCCATACTGATCCTGTAACAACACATATCAATGGTATACTGATGCAGGTAAGCTGTCAAGCCCAGTAAGGACAGCAGTGTGTCAGAGCTAGGAAATACAGGTCAGCATGGAATATTCATTTTAACAGCTGTTGCAACTTGCATTTCCAATATTACTCAAACAGGCCAGCCTTTACATTGTTCACACCACCAGTATTGCAGGAAACTATTCCAAATTCAACAGTTTCAACATAAATTGCCATTCCAAAACACCAATCACCACTGAAAACAAAATTAACTGGGGCACCTTTCACAGCCAAAGTTTTTTAAGTTTGAAGCAGGCATCAACCATCCTGTAATGCTCAGTAGCCTGCAGCACCCTCTGATGCCATTTGGCCCAGAGTGGGCTGCCACCAGCTGCTGGCCATCCAACCCATCATGATGATGATAAGAGCTCAAGGACATGCCAACATCAGAGGTCATTTTGTGCCCATAACTTAAGTTAGGAAGTACACAATTTAAACAAAACAGGAGAAAAAATTACTGAGTGGAACAGCATATTGTGTCCACAGTACATTATAAGTCTTGAAAAGACTGCCTCAAATGCTGAGTGATTGGAAAATTGCACCCACTTGCATGTGTAACACATTCCAAGAATATGCCTCCTGCCAATACCAGACAGCGAACAGTAACATGACTCGAACCCATCACCCCGCCACCACTATGCTAGAAGGCAGGTGCCTCAAATGATTGAGCTACGTGGGTGGGCAATATACAATGCACCACAGAATGTCCCATGACTGCAACTGAAATTACATGATGATATAGCTAATGTTGCAAAGATGTTAGCTTCCATAGAAACTCATGAGAGGACTGGCCAAGACAAGAATGGATTATTTTTGTCACAGGCAAGTCAAGTAGACAATTTTCTCACCATGCAAGTCAGACTATTTCAGTGTATTCTCTCTCCAGTTACCCAAAATTGCTTGCCAATCTGCAAGCATTCAATACTGAAGGTATATTGCTATGGCAAACATAGGTCCTCTACTGGAAAAGAGGGTCAGGATGAAAGGTTGGGGAGGAGGGGTGCATGGTGGGGTGATACAAAGGTTGTGTGGTGCAAAATTGAGGTTATGCAGGGGTGCAGGGTCAGGGTGCAGGGTGGGAAAATTGAGAGAGAGAGGACCACATTCAGTAGTCATGTGTGCCTAGCTTCACATAATTTTTCAAACATGTGTGCACAAGGACTTTTGGTGAACAGTATCCTAAGCCCCTTGATAGTATCATACAGTGATCATTCTTCATAAGCAGTTGTGACTGTCATTCTTATGTGAATGCACTCAAAAGCTGCATGAGCAAGTAGTGGTTGAGTCACCCACATGAAACAAGATTTGAATGACTGCAAGTCACTGGTCTCCATGTACTGGCCAATAAGGTAGCAATCCACCATAAGCACCGCCACTTTTCGGATCTAGAAAACGCCCGGTGAAACGCAAGGATCACCCGAACTGAAGTTTTAAGTTGAAGCGAAAGGTGACATGGAAATCTCGGCGGATGCTCTGATCAGAATTCGTCACCTGCGTACGGGCCTCTCGTCTTCACATTAGCTAGATTGCAGAAGTTCAATCCACTACCACTGTCACAGAAATTAAGCTTCCTAAATGCCTCACCCGAGGGAAAAAGTCCTACCTACCAACACAATCTTCACCAGACCCAGAACGCTCAGAACCCACCAACCCGGCAAGCAGAACAAGACCAAACAAGCTAAATGAATACCCCCCCAACACGGCCGCGAGCCTAATTAGTACGAATTCGTGCTAAGAGGGGAACCGTGTTTAGTACCGATTCGTGCTAAACTGGCGGAGTTTAGCCACACATAATGATACTAAACAGCGCTGTCCGGTAACACAATGCTCAACAGAGGAGGAGGGCCTATGTGGTGGTGAGCATCGTGAATTTATTTCGTTCCATGACAGTGGAAAATCATCACCATTTGGCACCCCAATTCTCATTTGATTGCGAGTTGCTGTTAAGACGCCGTGAGGGTCGTTCGGTGATGTCCAGTGGGAGCGTGGGGGAAGCGGTAGCAAACGTCCGGAGAAACTCTTGTACGTTTGTTTACAGAAGCATGTTACCTACCGGTTAAGATGATATGATATAGCCTGGGCGACGGGGCCCTGGGAAAAATTGATAGCCGGGTTGTGCGGAGAATGGGATGCTGGTCTCGAGGCTGAGACTGGGCAAATTTCAGGATGAACATTGGCTGAAATGAGGTGTGAATGGCCTAGGGCACCACTATTTCCTGGTGCTGCCCAATTGATTTCAGCCATATGACTCACTGATGCAAACTTTGTTGAAAATAATTTATTTTTCAGTTTTCTGTCACAATACTGAGAGGTCTGCCTCACAGTTAACACCCAAGTTATGCCCATGGCCAAGGTGCAGTGCAGTGCCAATGTGCAACTTATATGTTATTTCATGGAATCAATTTTTAAACATTATGCATGCAATAATGATAGTAGATTCAGTTTAATTCAGCCAGGCCTGCATTTGGGAAACTAGAGCCCTGGGTTTCACACACCTGTCCTCAGTAAAAAATCATAGGTAGTGGGATCCTATAGAGTGGAAAGGGACAATATCCTGCACAACATTATGAATGATTGTAGAAAGATATAGTGTGTTGGAAAATGCAACAAACACAAATGCCAATAAGGTATATATATACACACTCATCACATTTTTTTAACCACAGATCAATCAACCTTAGGCTTGCAAATCATATTCAAGTTATAGCTCATCAGGAAAAATAACTGTCAATGATACATTTTTTAATGATAAGAAAGTTTCCAGCAGGGAAATTGAAACAACAAAAGCTTGTTGATCCAGAATCTTGGCACTTTTGCTTGTGCTCAGCAATAATGTTATGTGATGCAATGAGGTTATAACTAGGGTATGGGTGCGTAAAGTTATCCTCCCTCAAATAGGCCAGGGTCCACGATGTTTGCAGACGTTTGCTGCTTAAGGAGCCCCCCTTACCAATCATATGCCTGTGGGTTGGAAAATATAACTCGGGAGTTGGGGTTGGGGTTGATTTTACTTCTGGATGCCTGAGATACTGATATCGGGATTGGGCTTGCATGTTTTCAGCATCCACCTTTTTTTTCTTCAGTTCGTGGAGATGTTTTCAATGGCGGAGTGTGGTGTCTGGGTTTGCTATCAGAGTATGAGTATCACTATCAGGCATGGTGATGAAACCACGTCGGTTTAGTATATCGGACACGATTCTGCACCTATGTTCCCTGTATGGTGATGATGCAAACGAAGGAGTGAGCTGCAAACATCAGAATGAAGAATGTCTTACGTTGGCAACGCCTTATGTTCTTGAGTTTGTATTCATCGCTGTTATTATTCGTCCCCATACCCTGTCATTTCCGTTCGTCCGTTGCGAAATTGGTTTGCACGTAAATACATTAGGGTATATGGTATGCGTCGGTGGTGCATGTATTTAGTTGTCTACGGCTCGGCAATGGCTGGGGCTCTACGGCCCACTCAGGTTTCGAGGCTATGTGGCATCGCTTGCTTCTTACCCTGGGAGGAAGGGCGGACACTGGGAGGAATCGAATCGAATCCCGTATCCCTGACTTTTTAGACGCGTTCGGCTTATCCACACTAATGTCAGCACCCCTATGTATTCATTTGCGATGAAAGTCAACAACGTGATGTTTTCACAGGTGCTTGACTGAACTACTGAGCAGCACATGCGCTGGAAGGATTTGGTGGTCCTCGCTGCTCGGACTGCACGAAGCAGTGTTTCCGGGAAAGAGGACCAGCCCACAGAGTCGTTTTATGGTTGTCAAATATGAAATATGTAAGAGCTAAAAATGCAGTTAGCAGTCCATGAGGATTAAGAAAAAAAGGAGAAGTTTGCCTCACTCTTGGGCCTTCGGGAGATGCCCCTGAAGTTGTATCATCACATGTAGAGGCTGTTCGGACCCTCAGCTTTAGATGGAGACCTGGCCCGTCAAAATCAATAACCACATGGGCCGATTTGTCTGGAAAATAGTTAAAAATCAGCTGTAAATGTGATTGTTGCTTCAGGGATTATCGTTGCTTTTTTCTTTTTCAGTTTCCGTAAATTACGCCACCGCGAAATGAGGCATATTCCACAAACACAGTTAGCTCAAAAGTACAGGATGGGTACCGTCCGGTTTGAGTGGACATCAGTGGACATCTGCACTGATGCACAGTGCCCGACGCGATTTGACGGCCGGCATCCTCAGCGCAACGCCATGGCTGACCGCGAAACGCGCTTGAACTAAATAGCCATGTTAAAGGTCATTCGGTGCAGTTCACAGCCGTGCCCTTCTTAAGACCTAAACCCCTCGAGTTTCCAAACTACATGCCCGCAAATATGAGGAGGCTGATGCGGGGAGAGTATTTGAGGATCACCTTGGCATTCATGACGTCATAATAACGTGACTCAGGTCCTGCCACTGCATGAGCCGTGCGGTGATCAAGGCCAATACAAATATACTGGTAGAGTCGTTCATATGAGGCGTTCATGAGCACGATTTCCAGATATAACGGTCGTCGATTGGCTCTCAATCAATGTTGTGCCAGATGCGATGATGTACCAACAATGACTTATTTGAGTAGGCTTATTTCGCGGAGACAGCAATGGGTAGGTTTATTTCTCGGAGAAAAACGAGAGGAGAATGGATATATAGATGCTCTGATATTTCGTAAGGACACCTGTATCGAAACGAACAGGAAGTGAACTCAGTTCTGCCACCTGTGTCATACTGTACGGCGCTTGAAGTCTGCGTTTGCTGCTATTGACCCCCCCCCCCCCCCCTCAGTTCTTACTCACGCAGCCGGTCGCCATGTTATGTGGCCGGCCGGGGCGGCGTGGTGCACTAGGCGGACACTGGCCGCAGAGTTCTACAGCGGGGAGGTCGTGCGAGCTTTCCCACTTTGTCAGATGATGATTTGAAATACAGCATCTCCCCACCGATGCGTTTGTCGTGGGTGGATGTGAAGGGAACTGAAATGAAGGAAACTTGAAAAGACCGAAATAGCCCTCCTGGCCAGGTACTCGAATGTCGTGTTAAACTGTGGGTCTGTTTTGCGGATCAGGTAGAACCGTGATGGAGGTGCGCTGCATGACATGCAGAGTGAGAGCTCCGTGTACACCAGAAATGAGGCTTCTATTGCGTTGAGAGGCAAATTGGATCCGTCGGGAGGCGTGGATTGATCAAGTGCGCTTGGCACGCATCAGACGAACCGACTGAAACAAAGAAAGGTTTAGTTGGATCGGCAGAGTGGGCGACGGAAACGGGATGTTTTAAAACATAAAGCTGGATACCGTTGGCGTGCTTTCACGGCAAGCGATGCATCCCTCTTTGTCTCGCACCTCCAGCTCAATTAGGGTCAGACAGACGTTATCCCTTTGAGACGTTACGTTGAAGGCAGTATTGCCAGGGCAGAAGGGAAGAGGTTGCCCAGCCTCACAGTGCGTGACGATGGGTGAGGGGGGGGGGGGCTGGTGGGGACACAACACACCTAAGGTCTTCGGAGGATGCCTCTCCGACATATTGCGCGATCGCGCCAAATTTTCCGTTAACTATGGGGCATCCATTTGTCTGTATTCACACCAAAATCATTTTCCTAGTTTTTCTGGTTTCGGAACAGCGACGGTTTTGGGGGAGACTGCACGGCGATATACGGCCGACGCGTGCGACGGTCATCAACCGACGATGCCGTGGAGCGCGCGCGGCAGACCAACATTGTCACATGAACGTACCGATAAATCATGACTGTTTGCTCAAAGCACTAAAAATACACCATTGAACTTAAAGTGGAACAAGGAACACATCTGTTAAGGTTTTGTGGCGCTGCAACGAACTTCATTGTATGCATAATGCTGCAAAGCTGAAAATGTGTGGTTTTCTGGAAAGTTCGGCCTTTGACCTGTCAAAATGGGCTCAATTACTAAACCAAAAGCTTAAAAACTAGTACCAGTCGCGAGGTGCAGTTGAGACCAAGCCACTGGTGTTTTCTACTAACTCTGATTGGAAATGCGAGCGAGGTCGCATCCACCGCCCATTAGTCCGCGTCAGGAAAACGTCAATCATAGTTGCCCAGTACCCGGATGCCGCATTGCTAGCAGAACACATTTCGCACATGCCACTTCAAGACCCTTAAGAAACCGGCTGTTCGAAGAGGCGATAGTCGTGTGAAAGCTTCCATGTCAGGAAAGCATGGAAGCAACCGCAGTACTAGCAGCCTTCTATTACAGAGGGGTAGAATGATGTGTGATAATAGTGTCACTAGCAATAATACGCTTTCACGTTAACCAGCGTTGACCAGCTGGATGTCACAGTTACAGCGGAGCGATAGATGATGATCTGTTAAGAGGATCCATCCTGGCCGATTGCATTTCCTCGTGGTGACCCATGTTAAAGCTTGACGCTCAGCCCTCGTTGAATTTATTCCGACGGCATTTCAAAGCATCTGACTCGCCTCGCCAGATCAGATGGGGTGCATGATAACCTTCTTGTTTACGACTACTATCCCCAACCCTTCGCTGCGCCAGGCGGGGCAGCTGCAGGCCGCCGCGCCCGGAACGGTCGCGTCGGTCCCCGTGCCTTGGTCAAACGCTATGAACAGCATGACTGCCTGATGCATGCACCAGGATTCTTTTTGGGTTAAAATTTTGTTTGTTGCTCGGTCAGCCCCTGTCGAATCTAAGCACTAAGACCTAATATTCGACTCTTCTCTAACTTGGGGACTGATTCGCAACAAATTTTGCGCACACGCGGCCATTGGTTCATTAAAGATTGATAACGGTTCTACCTTAATTCAATGTGATGCTAAGCAATCGTGCGAGCATATAAATACGTCTTATGTGTTCATAATCCATTTGAGCTTCAAAAGTTTAAAAAATTAACACATTATGCGTTCATACTCGCACCATTACATCGCAGTATATTTCCATTACATCTCAGTTCGTAGTGCTTCAATTTGGTTCGGTACTTGTTCAGTTTCTTTATTGCAAATGGGTTGGGAATAAAAATCCCGCAGATGAGAAGATAAGTAATAGCGTCCTTTCATAGACAGGACATCAAGCAAAGGTAGAAAGTTAAATAACACTCTATTTTTAAGGAAAAGTTACGGAGCTATGTAAATCACGTTACCAGATTCGTGTGTTGGGTTGTGTTTTACATTAAAGCCAACGACTGCTAAATTGCCGAGACGCACCGATAAAAATCACTGAGCTATCTGTGGGTGCCGAAACTGCAGCGGTACACGCATCTGGTGAACTCCTGTGCTTCTGGGGAAACCAGATGTACGGTGTTCGAGACCCGGCGGTGCCCGCCGTTCCTGCCAGAAAGGCAGGTGACGCTATATAGCCTCAGCAGCTAAATGAGTCGTAAAGCAACAGTGACGGCAATGACCTATAACCTATCTTAAAGTACATACAAGCGTGATGCTTTTGCTTCAGTTGAAGTCATAACTGTACTAATTTTGATGAACTTGTACACAACTCTAACTTTACTCTCCAACCTTTATCAACGGCCAACTTTGTCCGCCTAAGGATCAATACGTTGAGAATGAAACGGCAATTGACAGACAGTGCTGGGCAACGCGTCCAAATATGCGTTAATTGCGTGTCAATAAATAGCAAGCAAAGCAAATTTTAGTTGTTTGCGTTTTTGGGTATGGTTCCTCACAACGTTGCTCGTTGGTTAACTCAATTTTCAAACAAGATAACCATTTGGGGTTCATCGTACCTGATAGGCGCAAGCAATGTCTATGTTATGTAGGAAACACAACAAAAAGTTAAATCAGTTCATATAGTAATGTCGAACTGAAAGTGAAGAGTTGATGCTGTCAGATTTCATTTTCCTGGAGTACGCGACTAAAAAACAGTATGCGTCGGAGTCCTATAAGCTTATTTAGATGTTAAACACTTCAGATGGAATATTTAGAACACGTGTTTCTGTAATCAATTGGTTGATTTTGACAACATTTAAAGCTTCTGAGAATATAGAAAAGAAAACAAAAAAGCAATTTCCTCTCGTAATGCAACAATTTTGTACAAGCTTTGCTAAGTCTCATTTTCACACTTAAATGTCTAAAATTGGCATGTCTCTGGTACTCTACTAATTCGACCGAACTTAGCTCGAAACGTCGACGTGCCAATTACTTTTCACAACCGAATTATTGCACCCCGTCAAATTTGTAGCAAACTTGACGGCAAGTGAAAATCAACGCATTTTTAAAGTTGCATGGTATATTTTGATGCCAAATGATAAAGCATTATTAAGCCTATAACTTGGCTTTCTTACAAGATGAAATGACGCAAATGGTTTCGATCAAAGGACAATACAAAGCGCTATTTTTTGTGGAAAACATATTAGAAATGCTAGATGACTCGTTTTATAACATTCAAACAACATATAAACCACGTTAAAAATGCCTCCAAAAGTTCTGACCAATGTCAGAATGTGAAATTCATCACAGCAAAGAATGGGAGTGTATTGTCGTGCTTTGGGTCTTGTCACATAATGCCATGCCCGTGACATGGGGAGTGAATTTCCATAAATATGGCTCTGATGGCCTTATTCGATTCCTAAGTAGCATTGGGATAATGGTTGTCGCTTGACCAATATACCAATTTCCAACTCATTTTAATGTGAATGCCATTTGCCAATGTCATTTAAATGCCAATGAATGCCAATGCCATTTTAAGCCAATGCCAAAATTGCCAAACTGAATAGCCTTTCGAAACAGAAAAGCCAATGTTGTTCATCCTGATGTTTTCCAAATCTCAGCTAGAACTCACGAAATGTATTTAGTATATATGTATATATATATATATATATATATATATATATATATATATATACATGAATGAGCCAGGACCTGATAATTGATTTTTCAAACTGCATGAGTCATGAGTCAAGTGCTTCAATGTAAGTATGGTTGGACTTAGTCAAAAATGGAGCAGCTGAATCACGAGCTGAATCAGTTTGCCAATCTGTGAGCCAGTCCGGAGCTGACGCGAGACATTCGGGTCAAACCCAAGTCTGATGCTAACCACATCTCAAGATTAACATCCCGTTCTTTGCACTACCCGGATGAAAATATTTTTCCCAAGGCCCTGTAGTCCAAGATATGTTGTTATGACGCAGCCGGTAGACAGCACTTCTGTAAATTACGCGCAAGAGTTTTGTCCAGGACGCTCCAATCACTTCCACCATCCTCCCCACTGACCACC
>NW_023597054.1:60947896-60979291 GCF_011947565.3 Pollicipes pollicipes | reverse complement strand
GCAGGAGCACTTTCTCGAAACACAGAAAAATAGTACCCCGGCCATACAAAATCTTCAATCTTTTCCAGCCGGCCTGATAACCGCTCGATGCTCAACTCCGGTCAGAAACAAACTCGCGATGTAGCTGGAAACGCCAATTTCTGTAAACGGAAGCAATTTCGTCTGTGGTAGGGGTTACTCTGTCTCGACGAGTCGACAGTAAGTTGGCGCATCGTCGATTTGCGACACAATTCGTGGCCCTGATAAACAAGGGTTTTCTTACTTACTCCAGGCAACATACACATCCAGCAAAAGGCTGCCCATCATCTCCAGTTAAAATTGCTATGCATTCGGGGAAAAGTAAGAATTGCGGTTTCAGTGGAACAACATTTTGTGCGGTCGGAAATCTCTCTTGATCATGACAATGGCAGGAATGTAAAACAAAGGCTTTTCAAGTCACGTAAAGGAACGATAAATTTATATCTGGAGGTGTCCGTCACTTTTCGGCTTTCCGGCAAGGTCGATCCAAAAGGGGATACAAATCCCGCCCAATTTCTACCTTCGTGATACTGTTTCCTCGTGTTTTTGCTCTTGTTGGCATTCCACACCCGAAGTTTCTCGAGCCAGCCCTTGCCCCAGCGCCATGCGTCGCACCCCGTCTATCCTGTCACCACGCCAGTCTCCAGCCGCTGCTGAGCTCGCTCACCATCGGCTGAGCCCGATTCAGCGGGTGTTCAGCCGACCGACCGTCGCCGTCGCTCCACACAGCCGACACACACTAATTTCCAGGAGGGTGCTCCTCCGGATAGCACAGATTGCGGTCCATCAGCGGTCACACCGCGGAAGAAGCGAGCGACGACTGGCAGCGGCTGGTGGATCGGGAGGTGTTTGGAAAGGCGTCTCACCCAGTTCGCGTGGGCGCCCGCTGGAGCGAGAGCACCAACCCCCTGTGGGGCTGCAGGTCACCGGGGGTCCCGCAGCAGGGGTCACCGCAGTCCAACGACACGGACCGCAGATGACAGAGACACTCACGGAGTTACCGTGACCCGGCAGGCCGTTGTCCCGGGTTCAACTCTTATCTATGAGCAGACATGCGCATTTTTCTAAACAATATTCCACCCTAATGTAATGACAGCAACGCCGAATCATTTTGAATTCGGCCGACGCAATGGATTCTGTGTCAATTCAGTGACTATATCACGCCATCCAATTCCTTCAGTTGATTGAGGGGAGGGGGAGGGGGAGGGGGAGGGGGGAGGGGCCGCATGACCATTTGCAGTCGGCGCGCCGTAAACCACCGAGCCAAGTTAATCAAGGTTAGTCAAAGAACGAAATAAAATGTCAACCCAAAATTCAATGGGCCCAAAATATGACTTTCAGAGATGCCAAGATAGCCACTTGATATTATATATACTATCTATATATATATATATATATATATATATATATATATATGTATATTATAGGCATATATATGTACAGATATGTAGCCATACAAATATAGATAAGATCGGCTCTGATGCACCTCAAAAAGACAACAACAAAAACACTGAACACAACTCTATGACGTATGTCGTAAATCTTTAATGTCCACAACTTACTGGACCGTCGATGCTAACACAGTTTTAAAGAAAACTCACTGAGCATCTGAAACAACTAAATGGGCTGTTGTACGCTTCTTTTGTCCTGCCAAGACAGCATTATCAATTTTTTATCTTTCATCTGTGGGTAAGCGGGTATATTTTGCTCTGGTGAAAATGAATGCTTTTAGAACGACGCTTAAAAATATAATGTATTGGGGAAATGCATGCCAATTAGATTTTCCGCACGCAGTATGCTCCGACCTTCAACGTTCACGGCTAACTGAACAAACAAACCACATTTCCAGAACTTGATTGCATTATGGCTTAGACACCAAGCCGCCCATTCGGGACTTCCTGTAACTAGATCACTCATAGGCAAAATAGCAAGAGAAAGACTGCCATCATTTCGTGATCAGCGAATAAAAACACCTGC
The DNA here is from genome assembly GCF_011947565.3 of Pollicipes pollicipes. Classification (NCBI taxonomy): domain Eukaryota; kingdom Metazoa; phylum Arthropoda; class Thecostraca; order Pollicipedomorpha; family Pollicipedidae; genus Pollicipes; species Pollicipes pollicipes. Next base: position 60,977,296 of record NW_023597054.1, on the reverse strand, counting down.
TTCCCAGCGGTCGTTCGTGAACCCAAGTCGTAAGGCGCTTCCTCGAACATCCGCCGGCTGGCGCAATTTCCGACGCGCTACGTTTCAATAAACAGCCATACGTATCTTGGCGAGCTGCTCGGCATGCAGCGCCGGTCAGCGAAGCTGGCAACAAACGGCGTACGTGGACTGCCTTCTGACGGCGCGCCGAGAGCGCCCCGCCCGGAAAGAAAGACGACGTGGAGGAACTGCAGGCCACACCGCGCACCACCGCGCTGGCCGCAGTAGCGGGCGGTGAGGGACAGCCGGGGACAGCCGGTGGCCGGGGTGGCTCCGCCGGAACAGACAACGCACTTTCCGACCCCCCGACCCAACCCGCTGACCCGCTGACCGCTGGGCCCGCGGCTCTCGCGTCGGTCCTCCCCCACCCGCAGCGTCAGTCCGCCCCGGCCAAGCCAGGGAGCTTTCCATAGAGAGCAGCCAATTTGTAAATGGCCGGCTATTCTCGTGGAGGTGGCGGGGGCGCGGCCGGCGGCGCGGGAAGTGGGGCGTTCCTGGCCCCACCTCGACGCCATCCGTCAGCGGCGCCTCTGGCCGCGGCCGGCGCCACCGCTCGCTGCCTGCCCACCAGACGGATGGCCGCTGTCGCTCATCGCGACGAAACAGACTTCTCATCATGCGACGCCGGCCGAGCTGAGCCGAAAAACGGCTCGCCTTATGGATGGTCGGCAGCGCGGACGGGCCATCGGCCGGGCGCCGGACGCCGCGGCCGCGCCAAGGCACGCCCCCGAGAAGGCCGAGCAGAGGACGGGGTCGGGGATCTGAGGGTGCCGAGCAGAGGACGGGGTCGGCCGGCGATCTAAGGACGCCGAGCAGAGGACGGGGTCAGCCGGCGATCTGAGGGTGCCGAGCAGAGGACGGGGTCGGCCGGCGATCTAAGGACGCCGAGCAGAGGACGGGGTCGGCCGGCGATCTGAGGGTGCCGAGCAGAGGACGGGGTCGGCCGGCGATCTAAGGATGCCGAGCAGAGGACGGGGTCGGCCGGCGATCTAAGGACGCCGAGCAGAGGACGGGATCGGTCGGCGGTCTGAGGATGCCGAGCAGAGGACGGGGTCGGCCGGCGATCTAAGGACGCCGAGCAGAGGACGGGGTCGGGGATCTGAGGGTGCCGAGTAGAGGACGGGGTCGGTCGGTGGTCTGAGGATGCCGAGCAGAGGACGGGGTCGGTCGGCGGTCTGAGGATGCCGAGCAGAGGACGGGGTCGGTCGGTGGTCTGAGGGTGCCGAGTAGAGGACGGGGTCGGTCGGCGGTCTGAGGGTGCCGAGCAGAGGACGGGGTCGGTCGGCGGTCTGAGGATGCCGAGCAGAGGACGGGGTCGGTCGGCGGTCTGAGGATGCCGAGCAGAGGACGGGGTCGCCAGGCGATCTGAGCGACCTGAGCAGAGGATGGACGTGAGATAGTGGTCTAAGAGGGCCGGGCAGACGGCAGGAGTCAGATGACGGTGTGAAGACAATGGGCAGAAAATGGAGGTCAGCCGACATCGCGACCCGCACCGCATTCTCAGCGCAGCTGGTCACGATGAACAGCGCAAACCTGAGGGAGGTTTGGGGCTTGTATGCTAGCTAAAACACGAAGCATTTCGCGTTGGTTTCAGTTGTGCGTTCGATACGTACGCTCGTCAAGCCGTACGTACGATACAACACGTAATTACGGCTTCTGTGCACAAAAGCCTTTTCAGCACTCCGCCATGCATGACTGAAAGCGCTAGGTAGGTCAGTACCATCCATGCATTTCTAAAGGCTCAATATTGTCTATTTTAATCAGTTGAGGAAAAGAGGAAAACCTGTCCTGATGTACTACAGCTGAAGAAAATGTGTTAGATAATGTCTAACGCCTGAGCCTATATCTCCCGTACTGCCGCATGGTAGCGTGAGCAAGATGTTCAAGCCTTTTGGGCGCATGAACTAGGTGTGTACCAGAAAACTTACATGTAAACAGTAGACGTTACACAAAACTGCTCACTTGTCCCATACTAATCCTTCATGAGATATTCCTGAAATCCGGTGTCGCTTTCTAGTTGCGCGACAAATCTAAATATGTCAAACAGATGGTGCGAAATTACCAATGGCGAGCCATGCAGGGTACATGCTCATCAGCCAGCCTGGCATCGGCCTGCCTGTGGTTGCGAAACCCTCCCTTGACCTATGATGAAGCATTGAGGAACCATGAGACACCGACCTTGGTCCGCAGTGGCTTTTGGTTTGAAAGAACAATGTAGTGTGTTGCCCAGTTCCCATCGACCTCAATAGAGAAGAAACAACACCAAACATCAGACGACAGTTTTCGACCGTTCAAGGCGATTTAAGCCTTTCGGACATCACCAAAATGAGCTGCAGAAGATCAGACAAGTAGCGTCAAAACACCTCTTTCCGAGCTTGGAGGGCACCCGTGGTCCAGAGGAGGATAATCCATCACTCGGCCGTGGCCACGCGGGACAGGACTGCACCGGTGCAGAAGGCTAATGACCGCCAGACGCTGTTTGAGACGCGCTCCGGTCGTCCCGCCAGTTTTTCAGCGCGCGCAATCGACCGGACGAGCTCTCGAATGAAAACAAGATACGGGAAGACGTTGGATCATTAGGGACGATATATTTCAAGAAACCGGGGCTTCGCGTCAGTCAAGAGAAAACAACGGCGAAATAAACGAGCGAACTCCCGCCGAGTCGCCCGCAGGAGCGCTGCGGAGGCTCTGGCTTTGGGCGGTTCGAGCTCTGGGATGGCTTCGATTCTGGACTGACTCTGGCTATGAAGTGGTTGTGACTGTGTTTCTAGGCGGCGGTAGCTCCAGGCCTCCAGGGCAGGGCTGACTCTGGCACTACGTGGCCTGGTTACGGAGCGGCTCTGGATCTGGCGCAGTTCTGACTCTGAGACGGTTCTCGCTCTGGCTCCGGGGTGGATCTAGATCTGGGACGGCTCTAACTTCGTTATCGAGCGTCTCTGGCCCTGGAAAGAAAGGTCTGAGGCGGCTCTGGCTCTATTTCTTGGGTGGTTCTGGTCCTGGAGAGACCCCGAATCTGGGGATCTCGGCTTTGGTTTCTGAATCTGGGTTTTGGTTCTGGCGCTGCACGGATCTGCCCCCGGGGCGGATTTGGCTCTGGACGGCTCTGGCCCTGGTTTTGGTATGACTCTGACTATGGTGTGGCTCTGGCTCTGGTTCTGGGACGGCTCTGGCCCTGGAGAGGCTACGGGTCTGGAGCGGGTCCGACTCTGGCCCTGGAGAGGCTCTGGCTCCGGTTCTGGGACGGCTCTGGCCCTGGAGAGGCTCCGGGTCTGGAGCGGGTCCGACTCTGGCCCTGGAGAGGCTCTGGCTCCGGTTCTGGACGGCTCTGGTCCTGGAGAGGCTCCGGGTCTGGAGCGGGTCCGACTCTGGCCCTGGAGAGGGTCTGGCTCCGGTTCTGGGACGGCTCTGGTCCTGGAGAGGCTCCGGGTCTGGAGCGGGTCCGACTCTGGCCCTGAAGAGGCTCTGGCTCCGGTTCTGGCACAGCTCTGGATATGGGCAGCTCTGGCTCTGGTTCTGAGTAGCTCTGGCTCTGGTTCTGGGCAGCTCTGGATATGGGCAGCTCTAGCTCTGGTTCTGGGCAGCTCTGAGTCTGGCCCTGGAGTGTTCTGGTTCCGATGCAACGAACGAGTTCCCCTCAGTCGGATGGGTTCAGCACACATCGCAGGACATCATCCATCCCTCACCATCGCCGCTGCGGACTTGTTATGTTACGCGCTCGCTATCGTCGGCGCTCTGACATCGCCATCCGCGTTTTTACCTACACCCGTGCGCCCAACGCAACACAAACTGAGAGATGCGCCGATATACGATGGTGGCGTGTGCCGACACAAACGTGAACAGGAGGCTTGCTATTGCCGCTGCCTGAATCGTCAGCACAGTATGCCCAGCACTCGAGCTACAAATGCTTCCACTTCCCTCTCCATTCCACCTGATCCCGATTCACCTGAAAAGAAATCTGTGCTCGTCAGGAATTGGAGAGCGCGGACATTTGGACGGTGGAGAGCGAGGACGTGCTGTGGGGTAGCAGCGCGAGCGCTCTGGGGCGCGCGGCCCAAACAGAGCAAATGAAAGCTCGATGGCGATGTTTGCTCATATATTACGTTAGATTTCTAAGCGCTAAAGGGCAGGCTGTGACTTGTGGAACATGTGGAATTAATATTTATGCATTTTTGACATAAATGTCTGTTTACAAAGGAAGTTGGTCGGTGCAATCGTTATCAGCGCAGAAAGTAAGGCAAAAATCGTGCCGGCATCGAGGTCAAATACGATGCCTTTCAAGAGTTGTAGTTTCCAGCCGAAATATCCGGCCATCTTTGTCAGAAGTGAAAAGCACCTATATTTTCCAGCTGAAGTATGCATAGCATGACACAAGTATGTGGAGGGCCATTCAACCAGCAGTTTCCGCAGGACTTCATCACCATCCGTCATCAGTTGTGCGTCTCCCCGGCCTGCTCAGTGACCATCTGAACGAGACCTGGTCTGTCCCAGTGGTAGATCTATTTGTGCAAGCGATAAGTCATGGCAACAGGCGCTTTGGTCGACACCAGAAACAAAGTAAGCGGTATGAGAACAACGGCTTCAGTCGCTACGGTGCCAATGGGGGGAGAGCGGGGGAGGGGGGGGGGCAGAGATGAGCACCATGGGTATCCTTGAATGATTGCATGGACGCTAGCGGCAGCGACGGTGCCATTACATCGGCGTTCTCGCCCCGACACATCGGTTCTCCGCCTGCCCTCAGACCACCAGCTTGAACCCGCTTGAATCATCGTTTTAACCACAGGTGTCAAACCCCGTTAAGATGGAACACCCTGGTAAGAGACGCGACACAACTACGACACACCCCCTGTCAAACCACCTGATACGATGGTACACCCTGATGACAGACGTGAAACATTGCCTAAGCCAAATGAACCGCTGCTTGGAGCCACCGTGTACCCGCTACATTTCAAATGAAGAATTTGTGTCCATCGAATAAGTATCGGCAGTTCAGCTGGTCGAAATGTGTGTAACTTTTGATGTGCTTGCGTCATCTTTCTTTTTTCTGTTTTCTCCTAACACTTAAATATTTCTGCTGAGTTTAGACCCTGTGGGAGGCCGCTATCATAAAGTGGTACCATCATTATGGCACCACTCCGGGTCATAACGTTATCGTACAGTCAGCTAAGCAGCTGTAAATGTGGCAATCTTCATAAAGCTCTGCATGTGTCGAAACTGAAAAGGCATTTTTGAAAATAACAATTTTCGTTTCGTTTCAAAAACACGAATAGAGCAACTTTTTAGTAGACTCAACCTCTTTAATAAAATCCCGCGCCGACATCGCAGGGATTTAACGATTTCGGAAGGTGGTTTTGGTGCTGAACACCATACGCCTAATTAATATTCCTAGGCAATAGGAGGGATTAAAGCAGCGCGGGGCTGCCATCGCCCAGCAGGACATCCATCGTCGCTGGTATTGTGTTCTAATCCGGGGCTGCTCATCTCATCATGACGCCGTACCGGAGCGCGCCGGCACAAAAGGCACGCCCACGACACGGAAGATACATTACTGGCCTGGCCGCGACACGGCCGCGACGCGGCGGCGTCCGACCGGCGCGGCGTCACGACCGAGCGCCGGCCGGCGAGGTCGCAGGTCACCGTCGCCGCGTCGATTCCGACGAGACGCCCGCGCACGGTCGGCGCTAAATAGATATTTATTCACTGCCTTCCGGCAGGCAGATCCTCAGCGTGTGACGCGCGTCGGAAATGCCCGCAGATCAATAGCGCGGCAGGCCGGGGTTGGGCGGCGGCCAACAGGGCGGCGCGCGCGGCCACAATTGCGGCGCGCTGTGCGTGCATCGCGGCACGCCGACGCTGCGTCCGCAGCCGACTCGACGCCGGCCCACTGCGCCAGATTAAAGGAAACGTATGCAGATTAAGTTCTCGACGGAATAAGGCTCGTTCAGCGAGCCGACGCGTCGGCCCGGAGGCGGCGGATGTCAACAGGAGAGGGGAGACCGAACCAACCATCGAGCGAAGATGAGCGGGGACGGAACGCGACCCCGGGGATATACAACGGGCTGAGCATTTCAACTTCCGCTTTGTTTCTCCCCAGAACGTTGGGTTGTACCCTCATGATAGTTGGTGTTCGGCATCGAGCCCTGGTGACGCTCCTGTTTACGCTGCCAGCCGCTGGGAACGTCAGCAGCTCAGTCATAAGGGGCCAGCCAGTCGCCAGACGCATCAGCATCAGCGTCGCCGCCCACACTTCACGCGCTCCCGTCCCTTAGGTCTTCACCTCGGCACAGCCCTGGAGCACCTCTGGAGCACCATGTGGAGCACAGTTCTGGAACACGGTTCTGGAGCACCATCTGGAACAGAATTCTGGAGCGCCTCTGGAACACCATCTAAAGCACAGTTGTGGAACACCATCTGGATCACAGATCTGGAGCACCATCTGGGGCACAGCTTTGGAGCACCTCTGGAGCACCACCATCTGTAGCACAGTTCTAGAGCACCTAATTTCCTCCGCAACTGTTGAGCGTCCGCCAGTCGGCCGCTCATGGCGGCTCTAATGAGACGCGGCGCCGGCGGCTGACGGCGGCCGGCCCTCTCGCGGCCCGCGCCCGGCCACCTGATGTGATGTCCGGCCGCCACGTGGCGGCGCCGCTGCCGCCCCGCGCCGTCCTTATTTCCGGCCGCGGCCGTCGCCGAGCCCGATGGGCCGTCATCCGCCGCCGGGCGCGGAGATGGGGCGGAGGTCGGCGCACGGCCGGGCACGCCCCCCCCCCCTCAGCGCGTTGGATCGGACGGCGCCGGCACCGCGCGCCTGGCCCAGTCCACGGCCGCCGGCGCGCGGCTCCGCCTCGCCGATTCGCCGCGCAGATTCATCAATGCATGTGTTGCGAAAAGTGCTCAGGGTTATGATAAGAACAAGCCCGGAGAAATGGTGAAGTGGCTGCGTAGATGCATGTTGTGCGCCGACGCATCCGCATGCGAGCTGCGCTTACAAGTGAGACACCCGGGACGGGCCGGCAGTTGGTGAGATATCATTGGTTTTGTAGTGATCTGCTGGAACGGGACGTGAGTCGCTGAGTCGGATGCACAGATGGCATCAATCCCTTTCCGTTTAGCGTACAACAGCATCAAAATCATGGTGGCCTGGCCTACGGCACGTAAAATCGTAATGAGCGGAAACAGGCGGACGGATTATCTTGAAAGATGCCAGGAGCGGGCGACTACTGGCATCAGTGCACTCCAATCCTGCTAATCAGCAAGTTGGAGCAAGGGCTGTTACATATAGCTAATTGACGCACGTAAGGAACGTTTCAAATGACTGTCGTACCCAATGCATAGCCAATTCAAGCAGTGCTTGAGGGGCTGCAGTAATTGGATCGTCTATATCTGGTCAGTACTGGTTATCTAAAATAGTCACAGCGATGACCGAAATGGTTGACTTGTCACGGAGAGGTCGAGAGAGGTCGATCTTGCCTGAGACGAGGGCGCGTACTTGACATTCCCTGTGGCGAGCTCGCGGCTCTCATCTCAGGACGCCGACATATCTCTGGTTGAGAGGGCCGACACCACGCATCTCCATACCATTAGCGCCTGCGAAGTCCGCGGTACTTTCCGATTGATTTCGTCCGAAACATTTGTGAAAGGGAATTGCGTCGGGGATGCCCGTCTGGAAAATTGCCACAACATTGAGGGTCAGCTTTTCAACAATTACATCACTCCAATCTCTGCTCATTTTTATAACATAGACTTTCTCCACAACACGGCAACCGCGGCATCTTCATCTTTTGCCTAGCTCGCGCTGGGATATATTTTGTTTTGGACAGATGAGCATATTAGTATGTTGCTGTTCGGGCACTACACGCAACGCGAGCTGCCGGAGGAGACAAATGCTATTACGGCGAGGCGACCAACGGTGAGATTCGGTGGGGACGGGGGGGGGGGGGGGGCGGGGCGAGGGGAGGAAAAGCAGGGTCATTAGGGACTCACAAGGCTCCATCGCTAGCCAGAGTCGCGCTCTGAGTGGCGAGGTTTTTGTGACGTAACGTGAACATGTACAGAACCATTTCAAAGCATGATACTCCCGTGCAGAAAAATAATGAGCTAGTGGTTGCCGACTATGGGCATCACGACCGTGACATTCCTGGCTTGGCATCATCTAAGCTTCCCAGCCATTTCTGGGGCAAGGGTTTGACAACATAAGCCACAAAGGCCTTACGAGTACACAGGGCACTCGTGAAGGGCACTGGAAAATATGATCTCAATGTCAATGCTCGGCTCAACAATCACTAAACGCGTTCGGTCCGACATGGTCAACCGTCGCATTTGGTTCGGCAGGAAAATAACCCGAAAAAACCTTAAGGAAACAATATTGCATTTAATGCACGCTGCCGCTGCATAACTGCACGCTGCCGTCTTGTGTTGTTTAGGACATGCCATAGTTAGGTGTACCTACCAATGAGCATCTTAGAAAGCACGTGAGCCTACACACCGTTTATCAGTATACTTATTTCCTAGTCACACCATTTATATGACTTCTTGCACCAAGACGTTATTTAGTGAAGTGGTGCCAAATATGCACGCAGCTGTACACAGTGTCTGCAAACAGAAAATGATGGCTATCCGGTGTCAATGCCTCACTTCTTCGGTTTTTTCTTTTTCTTCCTCACTTTTCTGGTACACAGATTTTTCTGTACATTAAATTTGACAAAGCTACGACAACATTCCGATTGTTTCCCATGTTCGGCTGACAAACGACAAACAAACGCAAACGCTTTCAGAAATTCGCCAAGATTTTCCAAGTCCGTTCTTTCAGTACTGTCCACGGTCCTTCCGTTCTCGACCTTTCGCCTTTCAACGGCGCACGCGATCAGGGCAGTTGATCTCTTCTGCGAATTCGAGTCAGTTTAGGTAACTGCCAGGCCATTCGCGGCCCGTGTCCACGCCACGGGCCGCGGACGGCAAGAGAAACGGCCGTCCGGCCCGGAAAAACAAACTCCGTCAGTTTCCTGCACCCCAAACCTCTCCTGAGAGGGCCGGATCAATAGACTGCTCTCTGAGCCATTGTGGCCGCCACGGCCTACCGGCCCGAGCACAAAGGCCGCTCTCCGGGGCGCGGGTCAGGCAACGTGCAAAACCCGGCAGCGGCCTTCGCCGTCGCCGCGGCCGCCACCCCGTCCGCTGCTGCTGAGCGAGCGGTGCCGCACCCACCCACCCGCCGCAGCGGAGACACGGCCCCGCCTGGTGCTGCCGAGCGAGCAGTGCCGCACCCACCCACCCGCCGCAGCGGAGACCAGTGCCAGTACCCACCGCCCTGCCCGCTGCTGCCGAGCGGGCGGTGCCGCACCCGCCCACCCGCCGCAGCGGAGACACCGCCCCATCCGATGCTGCCCAGCAAGCGGTGCCACACCCACCCACCCGTCGCAGCGGAGACACCGCTCCGTCCCCTGCTGCTGAGCGAGCGGTGCCGCACCTACCCACCCGTCGCAGCGGAGACACGGCCCCGCCTGGTGCTGCCGAGCGAGCAGTGCCGCACCCACCCACCCGCCGCAGCGGAGACCAGTGCCAGCACCCACCGCCCTGCCCGCTACTGCCGAACGAGCGGTACCGCACTTACCCACCCGCCACGGCGGAGACACCGCCCCGTCCGCTTTTGCCGAGCGGGCGGTGCCGCACCCACGCACCAGTCACCGCGGCCGCCACCCTATCCGCTGCTGCCGAGCGAACAGTGCCGCACCCGTCCACCCGCCGCAGCGGAGACACCGTCCCGCCAGCTGCTGCCCAGCGAGCAGTGCCGCACCCACCCACCCGCCGTAGCAGCCGCCCACCCGCCCGTAGCTGCCAAGCGAGCAGTGCTGCACCACCCGTCGCCGCGGCCGTCACTCCGTCCGCTGCAGGCGAGCGAGCGGTGCCGCACCCGCCCACCCGTTGCCGCGGCCGCTGCTGCCGAGCGAGCGAGCAATGCTGCACCCACCCGCCCACCGCAGTAGAGAAGCCGCCCCTGCACGCGCCGCGCCCGGCGGCCGCGGGGCAGCCGGCGCCCATCGGTGGGCGGTGACCGGACGGCGGTGTGCCCGGTGTGGGCGAAGCCTGGCGCTACTTCAAGGGACGGCGGCGCCCCCGGCGAGCCGAACTGCCGGGGTCGTGCGGGGTCACCCGGCACTCACACCTTCTGCGCCCAGCAGGGACGCCTACAGTTTGGAGCTGTGGGGGCGGAAGATGCATTCTGACGCGGCGGAGAGGCCCAACAGCCGAAGCCTGATGACGATAAACGTGATCATTGGGTCCGACTTCAGAAACTACCATGCAAAACCAGCTGATGTTGAATCCTAAACGGCGTCTGTAGAATGACTCAAGAGTTCTTGATTAGGAGTTCAAGCGTGCATAAGTGAATGCGAGTGCTGTGCCTGCCGTTTGACGGCTATTCCGTCGCCGACTCCAGCTGTGCCGGCCAGTGACACGGCCAGCTGACCACGCGCTGGGCTCGCTGTGCTCGCGACGGTGACGGAACAGCGTCACCGTCGGCGAGCGTGACGCTCAGGCCGCGGGCACGGCCTCAGGCGTTGACGAGGCGACCATCCATCCCACACCTTCGTCAGCTGCCGGGCCGGGAGTCGGGAGTCGGGAGAGGGCCGGGAGTCATTACCGACACCGGTGACAGAAGGGGAGTCATCACCAACACCGGTGAACGCTGGGGAGTCATCACCAACACCGGTGACATACGGGGAGTCATCAACGACACCGGTGACAGCTGGGGAGTCATCGCCGACACCGGTTGCAGTCGGGAGTCATCGCCGACACCGCTGACAGCGGTGAATCAGCACTAAAGGTGCTAAATGCGGCGGCTGGCGTCAGCACTAACCACCGAAACTGCCAAAAACAGTGCGACGTAAGGACTGCTGTCATCCAAGTTATTTCCGCTCATGCATGCTATTTGCAAGTGTTTAAAAGGGCGGTGACTCACCGGCAAGAAGTGTCTAGAAAAAAATCCCCTTCACCCCGGGGCGATAGAACACTCGCCACCCAAGTTTTGATTCAGCTTCGAGAATGGCCACTGTCTCCACTGCACAGCATTCATCGGACTGCAGCTCACCTTCGTTATCAAAGCCAAACCCGACAGCCTGGCGAGTGATTTTAAGTCGGAGTAGGAAACGATCGCAGTCAGCCGGCACCACTGCTGACACTGGTGCTCAGCCGCTGCTGACCTGCACAAACGAAGTGTTTGGCTGTCTTTGTGCAGTGTGTCATATTAATAACCCATAACTGAATATGCCTGAGGTCGCATCTTTTCGAGGCCACAATGATTAACAGATGAAATAGATACCAGCTTCTTTCCTGACGGCTGCATTATATCTTGCACACTAGAATACACGTCTACGTTTCACACTAAACATGGAGGGTGACATATCATAAAATTACATGCTCCTAACCTAATAGCCCTTAGCCGCTGCTGTGTGAAATGCAACCAGCCAACCATTAAAGGGAGTGTTCCACAATATCATATTTGAAGACAGCAATAGATATGATGAAAGGCGCTTATTTATAACTATTGACATCACCACAGTCTGCTTACACGCAGCAGGAATAATATTCTATCTCAAGGCGCTGATGGCTGAGCCATCCAGTCAAACGAGGCCCATGGCTCAAAGGGCGTGATGACCTTGCTGTGACAATGTATCACAAAGCACAGGTGCATTCGCGTTGTTTAAGTGGAGTGAATTTGGTAGATTGCCATTAAATGTGACTGCAAGACCCACTGGGACCCATTCCAAGAGAATTTAAACATGCGTAGAGCAAGTGAAAGCTCATGGTTGTAAGCTGCTTGCTTTAATAAAGCAGTGGAGCAAATTTTGAATTCGAGGTATTCCAATGTTCCCGAGACAAACAGTCGTCATCGTTCAGGCAGCCGCAGGTCAAACCCACACCAGACCAATATGGAATAAAACAGGTTTAATAATCCGAGACATTGGTTTGGGGAGGTATTGCAACAGTACGATAGTGCAGCATTACGGACCACAACGATATCAATGAGACGCGGTTATCCGACAGATTGGCTTAGGATGGCTAGAAGCATGACGGTTGATTATTGACCTCAGACACATTCAACTAATCAACACCAGGTCAAGCCATTACAGCGTTCATAGAGATCAGCGAACATTGCGACTGCTTCCCGGTGCCTTATTCTGTTCTGTTCTATTAAGTCCGTAGACACACGATGAGCGCGGAGACAAAATCCCACACATCCAGCGCAAAATTACCAGCAACCGGAAGATGGGCCAAGCGCACCAGCACCAGACACCTGTCCAAAATTGAGGTGACCCCGGTGAGGTGCGTGCACTGCTGCACCCGCTCCCGACACCGCGCCGTCCAGTGGTCGCACCACGCACTGTCTCCGCACCCCGACATCACCCCGGCCAGCCCCATTCGGGACGCGTCCCGAGAGCTCGGGCGGTCGCTGCAGCTGCCCTGGCCCCCTGTTTGCCGGGTCGGCCGCTCCTCTCTGGATGCGGCCCCTGTTTGCACTTCCCATCTGTCTAGGCAGCGGCCGGCCGCCTACGCGAGGCTCAGTTCGGTTCCTCAGGCGCCGCAGTGGCACTACCCGGCCCTGGCGTTCGCTCCCCCACTTCGCAATTTTCACCATCCCCACCCCTCCTCTCTCTTCTCCTCATTTGAGTACGCATTACTTTCTTGTTCTCGTCTTGTTATCCACTGCCCGCATCGATTTCCACCTTGTTTCCTCGCCATGTGTGCATACCTTCCTTTTTGGTTCTCGTTTTTATATCCATATTCCTCCCAAGCGCTACCCTCATCCCTGTGTTCGATTGCCCACTTATCCCAAACGCTACGTCAAGCTTGCCTACTCAACTAGCAATTTCTGTACCTGTACATCTATATCTTTATCTCTATCAAATTTTTTACTTCCTCTTTTTTATTTCCTCATCTTCTTTCATTCCCTCACTCACAAAAAATCGGGAATTAATATGGGATGCACCCAGTATTCCCTGGTTCATTCAACAACGCGCTCGTTTATTCTACTCCATCCATTCATCCGTTCAGCTAACTCAAAAGCTCACTTCTCAGTTGCATACCCTTCACATGCTGGCTAGGAAGCGAGCCGCCATTGAACCCTGCAACACAGGAGAGCTCAGAATAAGTCCGTTCGCCCTACAGCTAGAGTTACTTCCGTCGCGTAGCCGGCTTCCCGGGCGTCCAATGACGAAGCAACTGCGCACATACTACACGCGGCAGATTACATAAGCAGTGCCGGGGTCAAACCTGCCTTCAAAGCATCGACGATCAACTTTACAAGCTGTGAACGCGTCGCTTTGCCAATTACAGGAAACAGAGGTGAATCCAGCCAGCGGATATCTGAGATGATACCAGATTTGGCACCGGGCGAGTAATGAGGTCATATGCTCCAAACTGTGCCAGTCTTCCGTGAGAAGTAGCCAACGACTGCCTCCAGATGGTCCGAGGGAGGAGGTAAAATTCGCCGGTTTAAAGGAATTGTGTGGCTTATGTTAGGGGTACTCCAGCAGCATGTTGAAGCTGCCGGTCCGCGATACTGGGCTGCAACTGACGCATTTTACGCACATAAATCCCCATGAATAAGCTCATGCTCGTGACGCGGTAAACAGACGTTCGTAAAGTACCGACTGGAAGCCCATACGCCACCAACGGAAGAGCTAATGGGAGGAGATCAGCCGAAGAAAGTACCGAAGTAGGCAACCGTGAGCTCCACCGAAGATGGTGAAAGACGTTTTATCGGCAAGCGGTCAGAAGTGGCCAGCAATGTCCCACCAAAGCAATGACGAACAGTCTTAAAATTTGTTCTCACTATCAACAGATGCGCGGTTAAACAGTCCGTACATCATCTGGAGCCGCATTTGCTTAAACATCGTGTCCCACCTTGAGACTAGAGTAAAGCGAGGCATTGTTTGGCTTCTCTGGAGCATTAATATTATCAATAATTTAATTTTTGACCGGGTCAGCAGACAACGCCTCGCCGTGGTGTATGGCTTTACGAGAACGTCTGATATGGCGACCAAGCGTTGTTTGCCAACCCAATACAAGCGATGACGTCTGTGTCTCCATTGGCTAAATCAACTAAAGCCAAGGAACAATCAAATAAATCGAAACGGTCGAGACAACTGCCAACGGACGCCAAACAGCTGCTGATTAATTTTCCGCCTTCCGTTTCATTCGGAAGTCAGCCGAGCGCGGAGCAAGGGCAGGCTCGCGGCGACCTGTGGCGCACCTGGGCAGGTTCGCGGCGACCTGTGGCACTGAACAGCTCGGCTCCGTTCAGCTGACTAGCCTCCCTCTGGGTCTGTAGTTCGCTCGAAAGCTCGGCTCTGTGACTCGCGAGGCAGCCCGGCTCTGCATCTCCGTGACTCGCGAGGCTCTGTTAGAACCGAGAACGGAGTGCCGGTCGGGCGCGGTGGTGGGGTGCCAGAGCGGCGCCGGCGGGGCCGGGTCACCCACTGCCAGCTGCCGTGCGGCGCGACGGCTCGCTGCCGAGTCAGGTCGTGACTGTCAGGACAGCCGGATGATCTCAACTGACAGTGTGATTCTGTCTACCTGCGAGAACGCCGGGCGAGGTGCCTGCTGCTAGAAACACACACACACACACACACACACACACACACACACACACACACACACACACACACACACACACACACACACACACACACACACACACACACACACACACACACACACACACACACACACACACACACACACACACACACACACACACACACACACACACACACACACACACACACACACACACACACACACACACACACACACACACACATGGGATCATGGGATCATGGGTCAGAACATGGGATCTCCGCCCCTGCCCGGCCATCCATACAACCCGCGCTGTCCGTTGACGCGGCAGACCCGGCGCACCAGTTTGTCCAAACGACGCATCTGCTCGCCTGGCCGTCTAAGCACGGGAGCTCGCCCTCGTCCGTTCTCCCGGCCGCCGGTGTTCCGCCGCGGCCCGTGACAAAATCGATGCGGCTCGCAGCGCGCGCGGCGGAAGCCCCCGGCGGTTAATGATTCTGCGATTGTTGGCCGCCTGATTTGATCCACGGCGGGTCGGCGAGCGAGCCGCGCGTGCCCCGCGCCCCGTGCCGCGCCGTCGTCTCTCGGGTCAGCCACGAGCGCGCCGCCGACGTCCAGTGGTGGCGAGAAGACCCAGCTCACGGAAGGGATTGTCTGAGGTTAAGTGCGCCACATGGACGATTTAGTCCACTTAGTCCGCTTAGTCAGTCCACTCTGTCGTATGCTGCAGATTCAAATTCATTTAGGTTTCTCCGCAGATACGTTTTGCTCCAGAGACATTCAAGGCATGACATGCGTCTGGGTCAAATCCGTCATGGTGTTTAAGTTTTCTAAATGGAAAATTTATCTTCCAGCAATATGACCTCACATAAGTTTCCTAGTATCGCACAACGCTCTGGAGGGCCATCCAGCCACGAAGCACGCGGGAACTCTCTATCTATTTTTTTCTTTTCATAAAACGCTGTGCGGTGCGCGTCGTCGCACAACCCTTCATGGAACGACAGCGACTACCGCAGTCCTATCATCGCCCAGATGCCTTGTCGTCAGCCAGGAATGGAGCCCGACCTCCCAAATTCCTGCCAATGGCGTGGTTAGGTAACCACCCCGAGCCTGTAACATATGGCCCAAATCCGAGGGGAAGCCTTAATAACAGCCACGTCGGCGCCAGCCTGGCAGCAGCGTGGAAACATTGCACTTGTTTTAAAACATGGCAATGCCTTGCTGTTTATCGATTAGACAGCACTCGGCCGGCAAGTGTAAAATCACTTCCGTACGTTACTTTACTTGCCTTCACTTATATGAAGTTCCATCGGTCTGGGAAGTTAACAGATCTCTGTCAGGGAGAACTGGGAAAGCTAATCAGTCTTATAGAAAGTCTTACACATGGCTAATAATAGCAAGTGGGTTATCTATCACCTGTGTATTGGGACACTAAATGCGTATAGTGCCGCCCGCTCTGCTGGCCAAATAATCAAGAAAAAACGCCTGGACTGCCATCGCAGCCGGCAAAGCTGGTCATCCTGGAGATAGGAAATTCTCAATATCAAGCATCGATCCTAAAACTGCGATGCTACTCTACCAATGCGAGAAACAGCTTTGTCAAAGCGTCGTAAGCATCCGACGTGTGATCATCAACGACGGCAGGAGTCAGAGGGAAGATAGCATGCCATCATGTGCTCAGAACTCTATGACCACGAGTTTCTATGCGTGAGTACCACCTAGCTGTTGTCACGCAAAAAACATTCAAACCGCATACTTTGATCCTAGCGCATGTCTTTTTCCTTGTTTACCTGACTGGCGCAACCTAATGCTGCAGCCATGCGCGCGTGTCTCCTTATTGCTTCTTAATTTGGTTCTATGATTCCAAACACCAGTGTGTTTTGCTGATGGTGTAGTTCATATATATATATATATATATATATATATATATATATATATATATGTATGTATATATACATATATATCACGTTGGGCTTTTCGTTAATGGTATGAACTTGGCAGAACAAGGCGAGGACTCATCCTCGGTCTATATGATGACGTTTTGGTTAAGTGATCCAGCGAGCCTATCTGCCTTGTACCATCAGTTATAAATGACACGTCGTCAAATTTGGGCCTCCCACAACCCCGATATGCGGCACATGCTGAAAAACGAAATAAGTGTCTTAGTCACGGACATGCGTGATCGACAGTTCACTTAACAGAGTTTGCTGCCTTTGCCAGGTCTGCGCGTAGAGATTCATGCTTTTCGCCATCAGCCAGCAATGGTGACTCTCAGGCATGTGAGGCTGCGGTCCATAACAGCTGACCGCAGTCGCCTGTGCGTATTCCCACCCACTCAGCTCATCAGATCAGGCCATGTTTTGCGGAACCCGGCGCAGCGTCGCGAGGCTTTCCTGATGCATTACGGCAAACGACAAGATCGGTCCGCTTGTGCCGGCATGTAAATCCGGCGCCAGAGCCTACTCTCCTCGGTAAGCCGCGCCGAAGACGTGCTTGAGCCGTCAGCTGACCAACTGAGACGTGCAGTGCCTCCGGAGAGCGATCACAGTAGGGCGTCCCGAGACAAATGGCTCACTCAGCCGGGCAATCTGACCGCAGGAGCGGACTGTCCGGCGGCGGCCGCGCTCGCCGGCCGCGGCCAGTCGCCGGGCGCCGGGCGGGCGCCGGTGACGGACCGGGCCACCTGGCAGCCGGCGGGCGCCGGTGACGGACCGGGCCACCTGGCAGCCGGAGGGCGGCGAGTCAGGTCAGCCGGCGCCAGGTGGCCGTCCACACACACAGAACCGATCGGCGCCCGCCGCCGCCGCGCCGCTTCCGCCGCGCTCTTTGCCGCTGGGAGTGATCCCCAATGGTGTCGTGGTCAGAAGGAGGCGGTCAAGCCAACGGCCATTGGGCTGCCCGCGCTGATTGGTGTCGGCGCTGTAGCTCACCTTCTGACTGGTGTCGGCGCCGTAGCTCACCTACTGACAGTCCCGGTCAGGGCCCAGTCACTCTCCATCACTCTACAGGACTGTCGTTGGATTAAAAAGAATAACTTGCCTACTGAGCAGGCCAGCAAGCATCAGCTGACGCCGAGCGGTCGACTGTGAACTGGCTCTCTGTACGTCTCAGTCCCTCGGTCCGCACACCACCAGGTGCCAGCCGGCCCCGGCCAATGAAGTTCAGATTCGTATGTCATGTAGCGGTGCGCTACATAGCTCACCGATTTTCAGGCCGCTGGCACAGACAAGCGCACGCACCCTCCGACCCACGCGCATACAAAGGGGGTCCGAAAGAAAACCAAAAGACAGGCCGGGGCGAGAGAGGCAAATTACGGCCGGCTTGTTTGCTCTCGGCCTCAGTAAACTGTACGTGACCCAGCAATTCCATACGGGTTGCAGAGACAACACGATGGCGGAAGACAGTGGAATGATAGTTGGGCTGACCCTTTCAAGGTTAGGGCGGTGACAGCTCTAGCCAAATCACGGCTGTGGAAGTGGTTCTCGGGAGCTGTCACTCGCAGACCGTGGATCGTCAGCCATGGGCCGTGCGCCGTGAGCCGTGAGCCATGTGCCGTGAGCTATGAACTATGCGCTATGAGCTATGAGCCATGGGCCACGAGCCGTAAGCTGTGATCCGTGAGCTGTGAGCCGTGAGCCGTGAGCCGTGAGCCGTGAGCTGTGAGCTGTGAGCCTTGAGCCTTAAGCCGTGCGCCGTGAGCCGTGAGTTGTAAGCCATGAGCCGTGAGCCGTGAGCCGTGAGCCGTGAACCGTGAGCCTTAAGCAGTGAGCCGTGAGCTGTAAACCGTAGGCCATAAGCCGTGTGCCGTGAGCCGTGTGTCGTGAGCCGTGAGCCGTGAGCCATGAGCCGTGGGCCGTGAGCCGTGGGCCGTGGGCCGTGAGCCGTGAGCCGTTCGCTTTCGGAATTTAATGTGCAAAACTAGTTATGCCGCGTAATGGAGCCAGCGCGGCGTTAGTTTCAATAAGTCAACGAGACTATGCCACCTGTCACAATGACGGCTCATTCAAATGCTGTTTGTCGATGCTATGGCATCTCACCACGCACATGCATTACTGTTGGTGATAGCATCGGTGCCACTCCCGTTGAATGCAAGAGAAACCCGAAACACAACCAGCGATAACTTCAAAGCAGGCACGTTTTGACGGGTGACGTCTATCTTTCCAAAAACCTCGAACCCTGCCAGCCAGGCTCGGCACAGTCAAGCACCGAGGTGCTGAGGCGCTCCACCACAAATTACAGCCTGCGAGTACAGTCAACCCGGCCGCTGTCTGCGGCGCGGCGGCCGCCAGATGTCGCCGCTGCGGCGCGCCCTCGGCTGCCTCCCGTCTGGGCAGCCAGCCGTTAGACAGCCGGCCCGAGTCGATGGTCGCCGCCAGCTCTAACGCAGCCGCCGGTCACCGGGAGCGCGCGCCCGGCTCGCCGGCTGCGCCTCAGACCAGCCTCGTTCGGCTGAGAGGCTCCAGCAGCTCGCAAATCTGACGCGCCGCCGCCCGGGCGCGGCCGTGGCGACCCCTGCAGGTGATGCGCCCGCCTGGCCCGCCGTTAAATCCAAACAGCCGAAACACGAGCGGCTCAAGTTCGGAACTCGGTAGCGGAGTTGTAAACTGTTTAGCGTCTCGGCGAGCCGCATGATCGATCGCTGTGCTTTATGAAGGCCATCCTCGTTCAGCCGCTTTATCAGAATACGAAAGACAGAAGCACACCCAGGCTGATGGGTTTCATGACGGACCAAGGTGAGAAGAGATTGCAGGCGCGCGCTGGTATGTTTGGAGAGTTATGCCGGTATAAACTGCTTGGCTAGAAAGAAAGTGTTCAGTTCTCATTTCGGCAGATTAGCAAGCCAAGAGGTTTTTTGTTGTAATCTCCACCTAATCTTTTGTTTCGTTTGCTGTTCCAGTGATATACAGTTCACTTGAGACCCATCGGTTTAACGCTTCACTGACGACCCCGGAATTTCATTCAATTCACCCGGCCAGAATAATGCAAACATATTGCAAAAAGCGGCAGCCCATATAGAATAGTTGGCACCACGAAAACTTCGGCTGAAGTCTTCCCGGAATTGAGATATGCGGCGGTTTGACGTGCATTTCATTCCAGCATCCAAAGCGTAGCTATCAATTGCTTGACTCCACCCGCCTCTGATATGGAAATCAGTTCTCAATCGCTGCGCATTCTTTGACTGATCTTGCGACTTCAATGAAATTTCAAATCGCCGCGCGGGGGATCACAAAGAAAATACGGCAGCCTGCAAGGTCGACTGGCCTGTGATGGTGCTGAAAGTTTTCTACACATTTCTCCATGCTAGATGCGCTCAATGGAACCAATACACTCTAATCTCAGTGAAAGGAGTCTCCGACGCTCTCGTTATACCCTGCTGGTCGTGAAGAGCCTGAAAGTTGCTGAATACCCGAGCATGCTTAAATGCCTCGCCGGCTGCCTGAGGCAGAGCGCCACTTGAATGCACCACTCATCCACAGGACCAGACATTCAGCTCTAAATTGGAGCGGAAAGTTTTTAGCCAGCGGGGATACGCTTGCAAAGCTTATTCGACGGCGCATTGCCGCTAATGATTGGACTTCTAACTTCCGGCCCAACATCGCCTTATCAGCTGGAAAGAGCGCCAGTTGCGAGCCAAAATAAGGAGTGAAAAAGGACAGGGGGAGGGGCGAGAAACAGAGAGAGAGAGAGGGAGACAAGACAAAATGGAAAGAGGCATGGGGGAAAGGAGCGGCCGAGCTCAGGTTCAAATAAGCGAAAGCCCCGAAGTTATCTGAGCTCGCAGTTACCGAGAGGGCTTCCCACTGCCGGCTTCGGAATTTCTGTTCTCCAATCCAATCGGCCACTGTCCCCAGCTCTGTTCGGCGAAATTGTCCCCGGGTGTGGCACCCGGCGTCGTTGGAAACGCCGCAAACTTATCCGCTGATCCGTTTCGCTCAATCTGAGTTGCGGCGGGGCTCGTCGGGTGACGCCTCTAGCAGTAAACATGATGCCATTCATCGCCGCCCGGCCAAAACCGCCGGCTCGGTCTGTTTCGTCCGGGCAGCGCGAGGAGAGCCAAGGAAGTGTGGCCGAACCAGGGGTCAGCGGGAGGCCGTCTGGGGCTCGCGTCTAGGTGCGGAGCCGTCGAGAGGGGCTGAGGGGACGCCCTCGACAGGGGCCGAAGAGAGACCCTCGACAAGGGCTGAGAGGGCGCCTTCGACAGAGGCTGAGGAGACGCCTTCGACAGAGGCTGAGGGGACGCTTCTGACGGGGGCTGACTGGATGCCCTCGACAGAGGCTGAGGGACACCCTCGCTGGTCGAAGTTTTCCGACGAAGAGGGATGGCGAGGAGCCCCGGAAGGACCAGTGTCAAGAGTCGCCAGCTTGATCGTACCAAGCTATGAGTTGGCGTTGCAGCGTGGCGGCGTGTAATGAGGTGCCGCTGGCAATGACGTCCTCAGCAATCAGTTGGTCGCGATCGTTCCTAATTCACTCGGCATCCTTTGCTCATTCAAAGGGCCACCCGCAGGCCTCCCTGATTCGTCAGTCACTGATGCAGAAGGCGCTTCAACACTTCGCAAAGTAGCCAAATGGCGGGCCTCAAATGATTACCCCTCACGTCAACAAACCGCGTTTCTAAACGAGTCACTCGCCGGCAATTAACACTGCGAGGTGTAGACCAGCTGCTTGCAAGGAGTCACGAAATATTTGCAAGCCGCTGCGACTCGCCGTCTCCCGATGCACCGAAGTGGTGACGTCGATCAGGGTGATGCTTAGTAACTGACAGTCCGTCATCACTCAGCCACGGCCATAAGCAGAAATTGCATAAATTATTGCTCGCCATTTTCATCACCGTTGGGTTTAATTAAGTAAGCTCCGGATGAAGTGCAGTAGAACATTTCTGGAGTTCATAAATCCAAGTGGCAATGATTCCACTGACAGTTACGTGCGGTAATTCAAGGCCGTCGGAAGGTAAACTCTTTCATGTTAACGGATCTAAAAATGCAGGTACTTCATATGCCACCTTTATCCGGTGGCATCAATCCTGCGTGTTTGTTGCCATTTCCAACCGGCGAACAAATGGTTCATATGCTTCAGAAGATAACACCGAGAGTTACAATGTGTTTACTT
This sequence comes from Pollicipes pollicipes, assembly GCF_011947565.3. Lineage (NCBI taxonomy): Eukaryota > Metazoa > Arthropoda > Thecostraca > Pollicipedomorpha > Pollicipedidae > Pollicipes > Pollicipes pollicipes. Next base: position 60,955,573 of record NW_023597054.1, on the reverse strand, counting down.
TAGTCACGCACGAAGAGTTCCTTGGCGTCTGCGAGTTTGATAAGCAATACCAACTCACAATTTTAAGGTCGTGGAGGCCGTTATTGATTCTGAATTGCTCCTGCTGTGCAATATCACGATGTAACTGTGTAACGCCTCTCAGATGGCTTAGGGATAGTTTTCTATGGCATTGTTTGATTGACATAGACTTCAGCGTCATCCGCAGACGAATAAATGAAGCAAAATAAGCTCATGCTACGTCAGCACTGACGTAAGGGAAGACTGAGCAACCATCTCGCACAGTTTTATTGCGGATACAATGCTGCACGACATTGATTTCATCTCGGATTCATCTTGCTGTGGCTCCGTTTGGGCTGCGCGTGGCGACCGTCCCACTGACGTCACATATTTCCCACCAATCACGTCACCGTCAACCAGAACCAATCCTGATCCAAGCCCGCAACCTTTGGCGTCAACTCCCGCGGGACGACCGAAGAGCTGGCCACTGCGCCGGGCCGCCGCCGAGCCGGACCCGGCACCGGACAGAGCGGGACGCGCCAGACAGAGCAGAATATGTCCGAACAGAGCAGAACACGTCCGGACAGAGCAGGACACGTCCGGACAGACCAGGCGACGCCCGGATAGAGCGGGACACGCCAGACAGAGCAGAACATGTCCGGACAGAGCAGAACACATCCGGACAGAGAAGAACACGTCCGGACAGAGAAGAACACGTCCGGACAGAGCAGGACACGTCCGGACAGATCAGGACATGTCCGGACAATGCAGGACACGTCCGGACAGAGCAGGACACGTCCGAACAGGGGACGGCAGCGCGCGGCGGCGCAGAGCGCAGCACTGACACGCCACTCACCTCACGCTGTACAGAACTCCGCCGTCGGCGAAAATACGGATGTACATGTTGGGCATTGTGATCTCGTGCAGGTGACCCGTCTTCTCGTTCTTGAAGAAGAGGTCGGGCATCCAGATGCGCCGCGGGTCGGTCAGGGTCAGGTAGCCGACGCGACCTGTCGACGGTAGCGGCGCTTAGCGGGGCGACGGGTGGCTCTGGCCCGGCGAGGATCGCCCTAGCCGGCCCCAGCTCCATGACGCTCGCTGCAGGCCAGCGCGGGAGTTTGTCACACGGGGCCAATCCCGTAGAACTTGCCTTAGTCAAATACCTTGACTGTTTAGTGTTTTTTGAAGAATTCTCAGGCAACAAAGGCGTATTGCCTAGACCTAGCACGTATTCATGTGACCACTCGAGAATGATGCCATTTCGCCATCCCGAATGCGTTACAATGCCGCCGAGTATTCATCGAGATATGCGGCATTATGACATGATCAGTGGAGTTGAATGGTGAAGACTACTCTCCTTGTTGGGAAAACACAACTGCTTCTGGTGGACATAAACTCCCGCCGACTGCGGACAGGCAATTGACTTCGGTGCCGTAGCCATTCGACCAGAATACCGAGCACAGCACTTCCATCGTCACAAAGGCCCAGACGGGCAACCAGAGAACGATGGGATTATCCCGGCTCGCCCGACACACAGTGCGGCCTGTGCCAGTGCACAGCGCAGCTCGGGCTGTGCTGGCGTCGCCGCCGTTTGGGCCGGGCGGCACGCGGTAAGCCTGGGTCAGAGGTCAAGCTCGAGGCTCGCTGACAGACGGCCTGCGGCCACCTACCCTGCATGTCGTCGAACTTGAGCCTCTCATCGGTCCACTTCTCGCGGAAGATGAGCTGAACGCTGTACTCCTGCAATACCGGAGCGGGTCAGCACCGCGGCCAGAGCGCCGGCGAGGTCGCGCAAGTGCTGGAGAGATGGACCGGACGGGACAAATGACGTGGAGAGGTGGACCGGACGGGACAAATGACGTGGAGAGATGGACCGGACGGGACAAATGACGTGGAGAGATGGACCGGACGGGACAAATGACGTGGAGAGGTGGACCGGACGGGACAAATGACGTGGAGAGATGGACCGGACGGGACAAATGACGTGGAGAGATGGACCGGACGGGACAAATGACGTGGAGAGGTGGACCGGACGGGACGAATGACGTGGAGAGATGGACCGGACGGGACAAATGACGTGGAGAGGTGGACCGGACGGGACAAATGACGTGGAGAGATGGACCGGACGGGACAAATGACGTGGAGAGGTGGACCGGACGGGACAAATGACGTGGAGAGATGGACCGGACGGGACAAATGACGTGGAGGGATGGACCGGACGGGACAAATGACGTGGAGGGATGGACCGGACGGGACAAATGACGTGCTGTCGCCGCTCAGCACTTCGGTACAACGATGCGTGCCTCCAGTATGCAGGCACGCGCGGAAAAACATCGTTAAAACCAATTAACTTAGCTACAAACACACTGGGAGGCTTTCAAATACGACATTTGCGTTTCGCCGGCTAGATCGGCGCATTTAATCCACACGAGTAGAGCAAGAACTGACTGTTACACGAACACAAATTACGACCACTTAAAAAAGTATTACTCTTGGACATATGATCATCCTGAAGCTTACTGCGCCATGTAATCGCATACAGCACTTAAAAGATTGGTCTGGTTCATTAACATGCGAACATAAAAAGCTTGCATTGCCCAGTGCACTCGGCTCAAAATCCGCTTTTAAAAGGCATGCTTCAGCACAGAGCCGCTGGATAATCGTTCCAAGAACTAGGGAGGCTTTAGGCATCGCTCCGAGTGAGTGGAGTCGACGATGGTCCATAGCGGCTGAAAGCGAGCCAGTTGCAACGGCCGGGTGCCGCCCAGGCGCCTATTCTTGCTGCTTTGTGTTCGCTGCTCGCGTCGCACGCTTGATCTTGTTGAAGTTTATCCTTCATTTTGGTCCGGTCCGTGTTCAAGTTTATTCCTCAGCATAGCTCGTCTTGTGTGTGAGACCATCCCTTCTTTGAGTCCAGCTCGTCATCGGTGTCGTTATTTGCCATCGCTCTCAGTTCAGCTCACGTTTTAGCAGCTATCGTTTGCCCGGCTGTATTCCAGTTTATTTTATTTTTACTGCGGTACCATAAGTGGCGGACCGACTCGGGCCGACGTTACAAAGAATGGCATCAAGTTTCTCGTTTAACCGCCGGATCCCACTCCCACATCTCCATCTGTCCTCCACTTTTAGGAGCGAACGAGCGCCCCTTCTCAGCTCGCATCTCCCGCCGAAGCACCGAAAATAGCGAGAGCTGGCCGACCCCGCTTCATCTAATAACCGGGCGCATCAGTAAACAGGCCGGTTTGGAGCCGGTCGGCCGACTCAGCGCCACGCCGGGGTCGACCGTCGCCGCAGTCGAGCGACGGGTGCGGCGCCGCCAGCTGGCGAGCGTCGCTCGCTGTCGGCCGCCAGCCGGTCCCATCGAGAGCGCGTGTCGGCGGCGACGGCGGCCGCCTTCGCCGTCGAGCAGGCTGTTTACGGCCGGACGCCACCGGCCGGCGTGTTTGCGCCTCGCGCCGGCCCGGCCCGACACGCCGGGCCGCTTCCGTCGTCGGCGCTCTAAGAAGGCTGGGAGGCGGCGCGCCGCCGGCAGCGGCGGCTCTGTCGGCACTTCAAACGGCCGGGGAGGCTGCGCGCCGCGGCCCGTCGGCTTCGACGGTCGTCGATCGACAGCGCGCCGGATATTCAGTGACGTGCCACCGATTCTGTCAGCAGTGTCAAGGTCACCGTCAGATATGCTAGGTGATTTGTTTCGTTGTTCTGGCGCTCTAATCTCTCGTTCATCTGGCGCTGGTAGGATCCGGCAGGTCTTCTTAGACCCTCTGATGGTCTGCAGGAGTTCAGAGATTCCTCCTGGTCTCTGAGGGGGCTTAGGAGATTATTTCCAGCCTTGCGTGATCCACGGCCTTTAGTGGGACAGACGTGAGACCGCTGCAGACCTGGGCTCGACCCACATTGCCTAGAACTCAACGGGGTTTCAAGTTTGACGTACCCAGACGGACCGGCATCCGCACGGACGACACCAGGATATCTGCGGACGAACGGGATCCCCTGGGATCGGAAGTCCGCCCCCCTGAAGACCATCAGGGCTCCGTCGGGAGTACTCCCGAGCTGTCGGGTCTTGCCGAGATTGTGCGGTCCAGCCGACATGCCAGGTCGCGCGGCAGGCAAACAGATAGGCGGCGGTTGCGGCGGCAACGCAAACAAACACACACCACGGGGAAACGGAGCGGGGTTTGCTCGGGGCCAGCTACCAGAGGCAGCGAGTGCGGTGGATAGGTGACGGCAGCAGGACACGGCGCAGACACGGTGAGTGATGGAGAGAAGGGAGACGGGCTGGAAAAGACGACAACGAAGCGTAGAGAGAAGCACATAAAATAGAAAGGAATCGTGAAAAAGGGCGATCATAGGAGAAGGCACAGAAACCCACAGGGAGGAGAATCAGAAAACTAGATAGAGAAGGATGACGGGACGACAACGTGGGTCAGAGAGAGAGAGAGGTGAAAGAGGCATCGATTGCGCACAGCTCCGAGCCTGGATCGACCGCCACCAGCGCGGCGAAGACGCCGCGCTCACACCGCCCCGACAGACCCCATGCAAGTCCGACTTTCTCGGCCGGCCCCGTCAACCAAGCGGCAGCTGATGGCGGAACACCAAGCGGGGCGCGCTGACGGCGCGGTGGGTTGCGCATGCGCATGCCACGCCGTGCGGCGAGCCCGGCCGGTCCGGAGGCGGCGGTACCCCACCGGACCGGCCGGCGGCGCCCGGGCCAACACCCAACTCACCATCCGGTAGTCATCTATTTTACTGATCGACCTGATGAGGATGTTGACTGACACAACTGTGGGTTGGTTCACTGGCGCGAGACAGACAGAGCGGCGTCAGTACGACGGCGGCCGGGCGGCGCGCGCGGCGCGCGCGGGCGAGCTATGGATGGCTGGGGAGGGCACAGGCCACCGGAGCCGCTAGAGGGGACGGGCTGGGCGCGGGCACGGGTCCGAGCGGGCCGCCGGGCTGCCTGCCTCTACGCTGCAGCCGGCCACTCCTACACCGGCGTATAACACTGTGGAGTATGCACAAAATGCTGAAGGCCGCAGAACCGAACGGGCGGCAGGCTAAGGACTAAAAAGCCAGCGCGGACTGGACGAACAGAGAGCCAAACCGGGGTGGGCAGCAGACTGCGAAGCGCGAAGCTCAACAAGTACGGCGGTGCCAGCATTCCATGCTAGCAATACATGCTAGAGGCTAAATGACGATGGCGGCGGTGATCCGAAGACACTTACCATTGTGACATCGTCAATGCGAGCAATGCTACGAATCATCAAATTTATGGCCACTATGGCCGGTCCGTCTAGGTGGGAGAACGGAAACCGATCAGCAGAGAGCAGCGACGGCGCGCCGCCACGGTCACGGTCACAGTCGCACGATCACAGTCACAGCACAGCCATCGCCAGCCGGCCAGCAGCCACATCGGCGGGAACATCGGGGCCAGATGACAGTAAGCGTGTGGTGTTCTGGTGTCGTGCACTTGGGTGTGAGAGAGCGCGGGCAGAGAATAGCCATTTTCGACAGAAGTGTGTGGTTTTATGATGCGAGCGCACGAGTGCGCACGCACTTGGATCCAGCTGCGAAAGAGGCGACGTGCAAAAGCCGTCTTTCCCTGCTGTCAGCTGTCAGAAAGTCCCGTGTGTCGTCAGTGCGCCGGGAAGACCGCGCGGCGCCGCGGAGAGAAGCACAGAACCACGGCAAGCGGCGGACAGGCGACAGCGCCTCCAGCACAACCGCTCAGGCTACGCCCGCCTAAGCGCTAGACAAAAAACGCCCGGCGCCACACCGACCGGGCACGGTGCGGCCAAAACGGCGCCCGCCGGGGCTGTAAAGCGACATTGACGCGCCGCCGCCACGCCAGCCATACACGGCGCGGCCACATTCACCGGCGTGCTGCGGGCCGGCCGGCTCCGGACGGCCCTGAAACGACGCGGCGCGGGGCGGGGGCGGAACCGGGGGCGGGCGCGCGGCGGCGCCCGGGCCGCGGGGGAAACAACACACTGCGACGCGGCTGGGAACAGCGGACAACGCGGTGACGTCATCGGCCTGATGGCGCGCAGTCATCACCATAGCACATGTGGGCAGTGCGTGAGTTGCGGTTCTTTACGTTACTCGGCGCAGTGACAGTTCGAAAGTAGTCTTTTGCAAACATATGTAAAGAGTGAAGTTGAAACGCACTGAGTGGTCTAGCTACTGTTCTAGAAGCGGTGATATCAGCATGAGCACGCATGCTGAGCCCGCTAGAAGGGCAGCGCGGAAGGTCCATTAGCTAAAACACATCACAGTAGGACTGCGCCAAAAAGCAGACATTACGGGGAGCATTACAGAACGTGAAGGAACTCTTGCTCGCTGGAGGGTGCTAGAAATTTCCGACTGCTGTCAAGCAAAGGCGCACCCAGAAACCCATAGTGATGAATATCGTCCCATTTTAAAACGTTAACAGAAAAGTGGCGTGTCGGTATCCGGTCCTGTCTGCGTGCTGCGTTCTGGGTGCGCCTGCATGTCAAAGGCTTCGGCGTGATCCCAGCATGCCAGATCGGCATGGCTGGCATGCGCTAGGCGATGCGAGTGACTCGTATACCTACTGAAGACTAGTGGCGTGGGCGGACGGCACGGAAAATAAAAACTACACGCAAAAACATCGGACAAGATCATGACCAAGCCTTTGTCAGTCTCTTGATCGGAGCAAACCCCAGCTGCCAAAGTCTCGATCCGTCGGGCATTCAAGTGACCTGATCCCTGTCGCAGTAGCCCTGTCGCACGGTGGAATAATCTTTTCCCGGCCAAAAGACGCTGTCGGACAAGTTGCCATCAGATGTGTTACGTCATCTGGGTATGGTAAACTTTTCATGCAACCAAGCACCGACTTCGATAAAAACTCGCCGGTGTACTGAGGTACCCGGCGGTGGAAGCGATCAACAATTTACAAGTTTTGATAACAACCATCTATAAATGTTTAAACCTGCACCACTAAAAGCTGAATATCCAGGTTATCAAAATGTGAACCCCACCGCAGTTACAAACCTGCTCCTGATTTCATTGCAATGAACCCCACTTTTGAGGGACTTAAATCCAGTCTCGTCCTAGTCTGATCGAAACTTGAACAAAACGATGTTCAGTCATGCCATACTGCCACCGGACAGGAACTCTGAGGGGCCGACTGCCGCCTGACCAAACACCACTACCAGCTGCCACTCTTTTTGGGAAAAATCTTGACCATTCGAACAATCTAGGTCTGAGCCGCTGACGCCTCTGCAGAAGCAATACGATGCGGAGACCAGTGGGGAAGGCTGACCCCGCGGTAGAGATCTGAACGGTGCGGGCTGGGCGGTCTGCCTGCTTCAGGTCTGAGCCGCTGACGCCTCTGCAGAAGCAATGCGACGCGGAGCACCAGTGGGGAAGGCTGACCCCGCGGTAGAGATCTGAACGGTGCGGGCTGGGCGGCCTGCCTGCTTCAGGTCTGAACCGCTGCGGGGCTGGCAGCTGTCTGCTTTGATAGCCGGCGAAGAGCTGTGCCAGGCAGCGAAAATCGACGACATTTTGGACAGACCCTTGCGGGATGCGTCGTCTGTTGTTTTGTTCAGGATTGCGCAGCAGTTTCGGCAAGCCCCATAGATAAAGATCTCGAGAGTGGTGGCGAAGATTTGAGCCACTTTTGTGCGTAAATTTGCCTCTGCAGGCGGTGTTTCTCAA
>NW_023597054.1:60816967-60946896 GCF_011947565.3 Pollicipes pollicipes | reverse complement strand
GAGAGAGAGAATGACCCGGACGTCCCTCCACGGACTTTCTTAAAACTTGGCGGGTACCTAAGCAGTTCAGTGGGCGCGCGAAACCCAGAGGTCATGACGTGGCACAGTATACTGACCGAGATGTAGTGTGATCGCGTGAGGTGTCTCACCACTGCTTTCTTTCACCTCTCCACCTGGCATTTCATCGCAGACGTCCATTCATGATAGCCGATAACATATCGACGTCATATTCGTAAGACACCGTGTTTCAGTCACTTTCAGTGCATCAGCTGCTGCTCCAGGACGACACACACAAGCAGGACTCCACAAGAAAAATGTGGAGCCCATCTCACCGATGAGCTGTCTTAAAACATTTCATCCCTTCTGCCACCTCTACACTACGATGATTAGAACCCACTGCTAGTAGGACTTCCATGTTCGTACCCATCTGCTGTCCAAATAGCGATAAATTATGCTCCCGCTCGATTCCAACAGCACACACCCTACACCCGACCATTTACCCACCTGTTTGACATACGTCCCTAAATGATCACATCCTTAGTTTGCAAACAGCATGATAGTTTGCGAGGTGCAAATTTATGCAGACTTTTGCTGATGTTATGTCTGTTTTCCACTCCGGCAGAACATGTCAATCTCATGTCGGTGTGATACGCTGTTGTCTAGGTCTGGACCTGCTTTCGAATCATGTGCTTGAGTTTTTTACTTGAAAAGTCATGTTGCTTACATGGCAGAAGAGGAACTGCGTCAAACTCGCAATGTTACAAGGAAAACGATGCCTGATCAAAGTGCTTGCATGTAATTATCCTACGATTATTGCAGTACAAATCTGAAATTATTGTGCTGTTTGACCCTGAGAACTTGATGGTGGCACGATTCGTGGTTACAATTTCGTGGGACATCAATCCAAAAAAGCGGGCCTGGCCGTGCTGGGCCTAACCGGAACGCTAAAACCAGAGGCGTATGCAGGATTTTACAGCGTGGGGCACGACCCGAGTTTTTCGTGAAAGCACAGCTTAACACGCTACAGACGTGAGCAACTTTTGGGTGCTTGAGGAGCAATTTTTGTTTGGAACAGCGTCGCATGTTCCCGATCGTTATTTTACGCATCTACCCGGAATTGTCAACTGTAAACACATGGCCACGCACATAATAATGCATGCCATAAAGTTCGTAACGGGAGACGGTGGAGGAGAGGGTCCGTGCATACTATGGATATACGCCCCTCACTAAAACTACGGAATTTCTAGCTAACTAGAACTGACATTAAGATCCGCTCAGCTTACCGGATCACTTGTTTCACTGTCCACACTTTCAAACACACTGCTTATACAGAATAGCAGGCCCGGACGCCAGAACTAAGCAAGCCCCTCTCTTTTTTGCGAATGGAGGCGCTTGAGGGCGCGCGACACGCAGCGAACGTGACGAGTGGCGCGCGCGGGAGCCGGCGTTACACAAACATTCGCCGCTGGAAGCCCAGTGTCCTCGTTTGCATGGCGGTAGGCTGTAACGCTGACGAGCGCCAGAGTTGGGGCACAGTTTACCCAAAAAAGACAATGGACAAGTCACAAAAAGCAATCGCGTTATCGGCTGAAAGCAAACGCGACATTGCGTCTGACGTTGCGCAAACACGCGCGGGCCGGAGCCCAGGGTCGCCGGCTACGGCGTCATTACAGCTGGCGCGTACCACAGCTCAGGCGCGGCTTACCGCAACAGACGTTGCACGAGCACAGAAAACGGACCGCGCAAACCACGCAATGCTCAGGCGCATGCGCTGCATTGCAGAATTCCGTTTAATCGGCTGACTAAAACGGCAGTGAGGAAATATGGCGCGCAAAACGTGGAATAATTGATTTTAGTGTTTGGTACTTGCACGTTTCAATTTAGGAGCATGACACCTGGTTCAACGGACATGCTTGGCCCATTGTCAAAGGCGCTAATGTGCAGTGTCGTGGCCAAAGCGCTGTCTGTGCCGCTCCCAGTACATGCGTATGTCGTTCGGGTGACCTGTGGCATACAACGCCCTGTAAAACAAGTTTAAACTTAAAAAAGCAGAAGGTATTCATCGTGAAATTGACCATTTTCACCAACTCACATTAGCAACTAATAGTGCATCGAGAAACATTGCCGTAGTAACGAAGGCTAGACGCACAAATATTTTGGCCATTTAAGGTGCATACAAAAATAATGCATGAATGCCTACCGAAATTTCTGAACCTAACTGTTCCAAATATCCCACATGGTTTAACATCTGCTCAGGTGGGAGCCAAAGTAACACCACCAAAGGCTTTTTCCAGAATGGGTCCAGAACGCTGCAGAGCATTGAATAGCGGATCCCTTCAAGCAAAAAATTAGATGCACCTTGTAAGGTCGCTAGCCAATGGCAGATCGAAGTCAGGCCATGACTGTCAGGAAGGGGTACTTCTAGAGAATCGTCCAATGTGAGGCAAGAACAGAGTATTAGACGAAACCGACGCATCTGAGATAGTTTCTTAAACGATAAACTATTTGAATTTATAATTAAAGCCAATTTTATTTGCCTGGGGTCGGATATAAAGGTCAAAACAAGGTCAAAGTTAATCTGCTTTTGTACTTGAGATCTTGGTTTTATGGAGTAGTTTCTGGTGCTCATTTTGAATCCATTTAGCAGGGATCGCAACAGACAAGTTTTGTGCAATTTTCAACAGTCAAAATAGGTTGTACTGACTTAACATGACACAGGTCAACAGTTTATTTTAGAAGTATACGGCTTATCGTATAATCCCTGACACCTGTTAGAATGACAAAATAGGAGCAATCTCGTAGGTGCTTGTTCACCTTGACCTAATAAAGGTCGAAAAGGATCACTGACCACAATTAATTTTTGCTTAGAACAGGTTTCTAACTTCACGGTGGTCGCACGAGAAAGTCTGGGGGCACTTTATACATCAATCTGGAGTTCGACATTTTTACCTATTTTAACCAACACATACATCATATGTCACACCAACATCATGACATAGGAACATCAAATTTTGACGCAAGTGATTTCGCGTGCAGATCAACCTACTCTGTGAATTTGTTGTCTCTAGCTATCCTAGTATTTGAGATCCCAGGAGGTCAAAGTGACCCATGAGCGAAGGGTATTCAACCGGCGATGCATTGAGTTCTCCAAAAGAGATTAATTTAAGCTTGTATATATATATATATATATATATATATAGACAAACAAGCAGTCATATCCCCTCTTTCTGTCAAACTATCTATATGCATATACTAAGGCATTCACGAGTTATTGCAAATTTGTTCGAAACATTTCGCGTCACACACCTAAAAGGCAGCGTCCCATATTTGTGTGGGGATGTTAAACTTCGATAGTCACTAAAAAAAACATTCGGTGCAGCTCATAGCCCTACTTTTTAAGATTTGAAACCTTCCGGTTTCTGAACTAGACCTCTGCAAAGTTGTGTAGACTTTTTCGTGCAGACTATCTCAAGGTCACCCAGGCATGCATGAGGTCATTGAAAAGTCACACAAATACTACCCATTGGCCATGGGGCGTTCACACCTTCGGTCATGCGGCATTCACTCCATTGGCGATACGGTGTTCAAGGTCGACACAATTTAGTGTACTTAAGCGCGATTTCTAGAACCAGCGGATTTCAACTGGCTTTCAGCCACAGGTAGACATTCAGTCCATGTCTCAAACACGAACCACGTTTTGTGCTGCATAACACAGGAAGTTGGGCCGTAGTACTAGTGATAACGGAAATAAGACTTGTGCTGAAATAACTTAAGAGTAACGCCTTTTCTTTCCCCGTTTGCCAGTATGTAAATGCTTTCACAACATACAATCACGGATTGTTATGCAAGAACACCAGGAGAAAGGGACGAAAAACACGCGCGCACGACGATATCTGGGTTCTCAAACGTCGCATCCATTACCACAACACCTCCCGAGAAGTTTAAGTACTACAAGTGAGTTAGGCCGTTCCCTAAGGTAGCAATTTCGCTCGGTCGGTTTGGCAGTCCCCCCCCTTGACGTCAAACGAAAGCTCCATGGCGCAATCAGACGAAGGCGTAGTGAGGGAATTTTTACTAAAACGTTTTTTACTGGAGCAGTCTTTTGGACTGAAAAGTATGCAAATAGTTATAAGTGAGCTCACTTCATCATTTATGTCGCTCGCCTCATTGTCTTCAAATATGGGGCATTCCGTTAAATGCAATGGTTGTTTTCTTTTCCCTGAATACCATAACAATGGCGTACTAACCTTGCGCTTGTTTTCATTATCCCTCTGGGTTTATTTTATTGTCTATTCACCACTGCGGTTAGCACAACACCTGCCAATAAATCAGCTTAAAAATACGCCTGTAAACCTCTCGACTTTCGTCCTTCATATTTTCGACATACGTTGGCGAATGACACGCAGTTTGTGACGATCACATACAGACCATATATTCAAGCCCCAACATACGTTGAATGTTCTGAGATAAACTGTTACGTTAGCTATCGCAACTGTAACACGTGTGAAGCCACCATTTGTGTAAATGGGTTAAGATATATTTTATGCAATAGTCAAGAACATTTAAATATGCAAAAGGAATACTACACATCAGCAGAGTAGAGCACAGAGGTTCTTCGAATCGCTGCATTCAGCTCTAATTCGTGGAAAAGCCAAAAGCCAAACGCTGACATTCTCAAAGCAAAGCGACCCATTGTGGCTGAGTGACACATGAAGAATCAAGGGACGCGACGGGAGAAGTCGGCGACCATATAAAATAGAAGACAAAACGCACGTGGCGAGAAGAGAACAGTTAGGCCACGATGTAAAGAAGAGGCTGTTACGATAGATCGGAGTTCCCTACTCAACCAATTGAAACCCCATTCTGTAGAGACACCGGGCAATCTGCTGAATGGCTGCAATCAGTATAAAGCTTGAGGTCGTAGATCTTGTGCGAAAACGTGTGGTTTATTGAGTTTGCGGCGTTCAATATTCCACAGCCACATACGATGTGCACGAACGATGGATTGATTGCGTGCTGTGTCCGGAAAATCCTCCAGTCGTGAATATTTGCCTTGAAGTTAGACTGAGAACGGTAAACGGAGATGATAATGCGCACACTAACCTGAACGTCCAAACTCTCATGCTTTCGAGTAAATAAGTTCAAACATAATCGGATTTTTTGTTGTCGCCGCACGCTTTTCACCGGCAAATGCGAACATGCACTCTTTAGTACGCTTGAGTTAGGCTGACCGGGAGCAGGCCGTCTGATATTTTAGGAAATATCTAATTGTGCAACTCTTGGGATCTTATCGATTTTAGCCAGCTTCACTGCTCCCAACTCTCTGCCTCCGACAGTAATTCTAAGACAGCGACCCAGCGCCATCGGCGCGACCATCTCCGGAGATAAATACTGCAGCGATGGCCGCGGCCGGCGCAGAAGTGCACTTGACACCTCAATGGAGATATGGCCGCAGAGCGGAGTGCTGCCAGTGACGTGGGCGATGCGGCGGCCGCCACACGTGTGGCAGGTTACCGAGAGGCCGCCTGCCTCAAAGCGTCGCACGTTACCGAGAGGCCGCCGCCTCACAGCGTCGCATATTACCGGGAGGCCGCCGCCTCATGACGTCGCACGTTACCGAGGGGCCGCCGCCTCCCGGCGTCGCACGTTACCGAGAGGCTGCCGCCGCCGCCGCCGCCGCTCCGCCTCACGTCCGTCGTTCGGTGGTGCGGACCAGCCGCCTGTGTTGACACCGCAGACGTAACGTTTTCTGGAAATCTATTTCGCATCCCGCTACGCCCCGGAGAATTGCTATTCGGCCCACGAAAGCCGGGGTGTCATCATTTCTATCCTGTCCGACCTACGTATTCCATTTGGAGCGCACTAGGTCAATAAGATGTCTATAAATTCCAACGGGATCTTAAAATGTATTCGATTTCTTACAAACATAGAACTGATAATTAAACGCACTCGAACAACACGGCTAGTGAGCTTGATAACCACTCCAGTGGTCCGTTTGAGGCATTAATACTAAAGTAATGTAAATGTAATATAAATGTTTGTATGCATCCTGTTTTAAACATATGTGACCAGTTTCTTTCAATAGTGCATTTCATCAAACCGCAATGGCGTTCAATAGTAAAGGTTCAGGGCGCGTCCAGAGAAAATTTATGTTCCTCTGCACATGGCAAATTGTGTGCAGAGTAGTTATTTTCGCACACAATTTTGAGCATCACTGGAGTGCAAATTTGAATGTTGGAAATGCAGCTACATCCCCAAAAGCGCATACAGTTTCACACACCTTACGAATCATGCTTTCTCATACCTTTACTGAACTACCGAATACATTATAACCTCCTTATGCTGTGAATAGCGAACCCTCAAAACCCGAGAGGCACTGGTTATTTAAAGATATCAAACAGTCATTAGGATGCATTGTGCGAATGCTCGGCGTTCCTAGCAGTGCTAATGAACTTGAGTTTGCGAAATCAAGGAAAACATCCGAAGCCTAAGTCACATAAAAGGCAAGAATGTCCGAAATCTGAGCAGGCTTTGGCAATGCAAAGATTATAAACAAATCAATATTCAAATATCCTACTTCCAGTCATAGATACACCGCACGACATGCTGCGAGATGCTCGCAGTACAGAAGGCTAAGCCAATAGGTCGGCATGACCTGTACCCAGAACAGATAGAAAGTCAGTTCACCGAGGCATCACTGCCGTCATCCAGCCTCTCACTTTCCGACACCCGGCACCGTGCTAAGAGCGGCCCGAAACACAGACGGCCAAAACAAAAGGCTTCGATTACCCGCGCTGGATGTAGGACCGGGAAGTAGTTCGCTATCTGATACCAGTCTTCAAAGCAACCGGTATTTCCAAACACACGTCAGCAGAAAAATGTCACTCAAATCGCGTCCAAAGACGCCATTTTGTGTATCATATGTCGGACGGATCCTGCTGGTGTGTGGCGATTCCAGCAGCTCGGGGTTCGCGTTACCTTATCCGTCGCTAGTGCTGCTCTAAGCGCCATTTCGCGTCATCGAAAGCACTCGGCGTGCCCGTTTGTGCTTCGGAGAGCCACTGGTTCGTTGTCGTGTAAAGGATGTTCGGAATCGGATGCGGAAGTCTGAATGACCTGAATGACCTGAATGGTTTAAAAGAGGAGACGGTGAAAAGGGCTTACGAACATCTGAAAAAAGCTACAGTATTGCGGAACAATTTCAAATCTGACGAAGGCTATTAATTTTTGTTGTTTCCTTTAGAATGACCAGCCACGGAACTCTTGATTTCTGGTATCTCACGCAAACAGAATGCGCTCAACATGTTCCGTAACATTTTCGTGAAATTGCAAGATTTCCTATGCATGACAAGCCATTTTTTACATCTATGGCAGTGCTACGTAAGATGCACGGCCAGCGAATTTTGTTGATCCACTGATGGACAGCAGCATTGACTTGTGTTATGACCATAGTGTGCGATACTCGCCTTGACACGATTTAGCCCTGTCCTGGCTGCAATTCAGACTGCGTAAATGCCTCCTGTGCGAGCATGCATCCATGCTACTGCGTGGGCACCTGCATTGGCTTTCAGTGGGTTTGGATTGAGACAGGTAGTTTAGGTCTGCTAATTTTCATCATAATCTTTTTCAATTGGAGATGTTACTTGAGTTCTTTTTTGACAACAGCTACGGGTAACAATTAATCAAGGTCTGAGAAATGAAGCTTAAAATACTGACCCCTGAAGACACACCGAGACGCGCGACTTTGCCAGCAAAATCCGTGAAAGGCCCTGTGGGATTTCTCGCGCGCGCTTTGCGTCCTGTAGCCTGCGGGTAAACAAGTGACAGTTTTAGAAGGCCAAACTTATTTGTGTTCAGGTCTGTTACGAAGCATGCTCTAATTGATGAAAAAACTAGTGCCCATCTCAACAACGCAGACGCACAAGAACATACATTTAAATGTGTTCTCCGGGTCCGACGGATCTCGTCGAGCCTTAAATTATTGAACCACGTGCCAAGCTACTCAGGCCTCCGACCTGGCAGCCTCTGCATCGGTTGCGTCGGCATCGCTACAGTATGCAGCGGTCGGGACCTGACACACACGCCGCTTCCTCGTCAGACGACGCCTCTGTAACCAGAACAGCACTCCTCGCCGCACCACTGACCTGCCCAAGTGAGCCGCTTTCACGGTCGCCTGCCGGCACGCCGCGGCTCGCCAGGTGGATGATGTCGCGCGCCGCCACCCTTACGGACCGCAGCTGCTGACTGGCGGTGCGTGGTGTGTTTGGTAGCGTGCCAGGTTCGCGACGAGATTAACCGAGAGATTGATTGAAAGCACTGTGCCGAACCGGTCGCGAAAACAATCGCTCGCCCTGGCGACCGCCCAGTCAAGCTCCCGTTTCAGCGTAGGTCGGGCCGACTCAGATCCCCGCCACGCGACTGTCGCGTCGCGTCTCGTCGCGCGCCGGTCCGCGTCGGCCGCGCGGAGCCTCGGAATACCCGCGGGCCGTGCAGCCGGCGCACCGCGTCCGTCGCACTGCCTAATCCCACCATTCACCGTCCGCCGGCTGCGGCGCCGCCGTTATTGGGATAAATCGGCGGCCGGCGCTGACGCGGCCCGACTGCGCCGCCGGCCGCAGCCGCGTCCCCGGACGCCGCAATCGCTCACGAGCGGGCGGACCGGGCCGGCGACCGGCGTCCGCCGCCGCCGGCAACCGTCTGGGCCCGCGGGCACGGCGGCCGCACCGGTCCCGTGCGGCGGCTAGGTGCAGGTGCCTACATGGATGGACACGCACGTGTATGTGTGGGATGTGCATGAAAATCATGTATGAGCATGCTGCCTGAATGATAAGTACGGCCACGGCCCATACTAGTGCACGAATACCTGAGTCGACGCACAAGCATGGCGCCATCGTCAGACCACTAGCGTGACCCGCTGCTCGGTTCGCCCGTCGCCAGCTGCCCGTCGCGACCGAGTGACCCGGCCGTCCGTCCCGTGCCGACAGAATGGGCCGACAGACGGACCGCCGGTCACCAGACGCCCGCGGCGGTGGTGGCCGGTCGCGGGAGTCAGCAGAATACCCCGCCCCCCCCCCCGCGCTGCTGTTCGTACGAATAGCCAGGCGTCGGCGGGTGTCCCGAGCCTGGCTTTAAATCACGGCTATTTCTCGCCTGTTTGGGGGCTCGATGCTGATGGTGAAAGCTGAATGGCGCGTTGACAAACGGCCAACAAGCACCCAGCGGTCGGGTGAGGGCTCGGAGCAGGCGGCTGTGTGGCATTTCTGCCGGCTGCTCCACTGATTGTCGCCCACCACTCCGCACCACTCTACGGCCAAAGACCTGGCATGGGCCCAGCATGAAGCTTGTGGAGCGGAGTCCCACAATGAGCCTCCTTTAAGTCGGCACCACAGACATTGTACTGTAAGCACACTGAACTGAGTACATTCCACCCTTCCATGGGCGAAGTCAGCTCTAACCGCGCGTGTTATCGTCAGGCCAGATCCTGCTGGGACCGAGTGGGGCGCTGTGTGGACTGACATGCATTCATGAGGGAGCGCTCTGGGGCTCATGTTACCGGGCTCACGCATGGCGTCCTCATGCTGTCCAGACATTAATGGTTCATTGGAACATAACCTGCGCACGACGTCGCATGCTATTCAGACATTAATCATACCCTAAGTGGGATTGCGAATGACAACGTACACTTGGCTGGCCGCCACTTGCATGAACTTCTCAGGACGGCTGAAGCACCAAGCGTCGGGTCGAAAGCAAGGCGGTCAAGCAGCCTTCCTTGATCAAGAGGTGCACAGATGCTGGGTTAAAGGGAATGCTTCACACATGAAGACAGTGCTGCAAGCATCAGATGCGATACAATAAGCTCACTTGGAACAATTTCGCCTTTTAGTAAATATGTTGCTTCATGCGTTCTCGTTTGATTACGTCAAGAAACGTCTTTATAACGCTGAGTCGCTGCCAGACTGACAGTGTCAGAACTGCCACTATGGCAGAAGTGCTGATTCACTGATTTCACTTCAACTTGCCGAGAGGTGGCGGGGTGTTACTGGAGCGAGTTTGCGGAACAGAATGTCGTTATGTGCTCGTGTTTCGGCCGCTTCTCATGGTGCTCTGGAATAGTTGTCCGTACTTGTATGTTGTTTATTTGCATTCATAAATTCGGCTATGGCGTTATTCTTAGTTTATTCGATTCTCAGTTTTATTTCCGTCATAACTGCCAGCTCTGTCTTACTTCCTGCTTTATGTAGCACAAAACGTGATTCGTGTTCGAAACTTGTACTGAACACCTTACATTGGTTGAAAGCCAGTTGAAGTCTGTTGGTGCCATAAATCGTGCTGTCGGACGCCAGACAAAAACAACTTAATAGCCATATTTTTATTGGCCTTGAGCACCACATGGCCATTGAAGTGGCAGTATTCGCGTGGAGTTTCTGTGGCGTCATGCATGCCTGGGTGAACTTTGACTGTAGTCTGCGCGAAAAAGTTCGCACAAGTTAGCGAGCTTTAAGCTCAGAGGCCGGAGGATGTTGGGTCTTAAAAAGCGCAGGGCTGTGAACTACACCAACGGTCTGCAAGATAGCTATGTCAGTATGAAAACGCCATACGAATGTGGAACACTCCCGTTGAACATGCTATTCTATCCGATACTGCACCCGCTTGAGCCAAACAAGGACCTTAGTACGCGGTGAGTGTTCCTCGGTACGAAAAGGGTCTCGGCTTCAAATGAGCGTTCGCTAAACGTTGACGTTAAATTCATGAAGCGTACACGAAAACGAACTTATGGGTCTAGTTGGCGTTTGTTACACGTAGGTATTATATCTATGCCTTCGTTAAGATCCACCAGACTAGCTTTTCAGAATTGAACAAAATGTTCCATAACATTATAACAACCACTAAAAGATGAGAATATAACCCGAAGCACCCATGTCCCTGAGCTCCCAAACTCGGTCTTCGACGTGCAGAAAATGATCCCGAGCAAGGGGAAGAGGCACTTTGCATCTGAGAAAGGCCCTGAGCGTCAATAAACGGTCGTCGAATCATGGGCGGCATCCATGCTATGAGAGAGTATTCCAGGACCAGTTCTTTATCTAAAAAGCACCCCTTGAACTAAAAACTGACCCTCAGATAGTTGAACCGGTGATGTTAACGGCTTGTAACAGGCGAATCGCCTGAGGTCTCGAAATTGCGAAAGTCGCTACCATGTGGGCGACGGAAAAGGCCGCCACGTATCAGAATCGGCCACACCGAACGAAGAAGGCTTATGCTGCGCAAAATGTTTAGCCCTTTCGTTAAAATGCACGGCTGAACAATTGATAAATGTAAACAAGCAGGAAACCACGCAAGAATTTAGCACTGGCGTGATGGAAATGACGCATTTTGTCACTGCAACTCAGAACAAGATTCTGGGTGGCATGTCCACTTAGATGGAGTGCTTCCCGCTCATGTTCGCACATCTGCACATGTGCCACCAACGCCTGACGTCCTGTCCTCCCCCCCCCCCCCTCCGAGTCTTTGACCGCCTCCCGGGCAATGCTGGACCTGGGTCACATTTGCGGACAGGACTGAGGCAGCGCGGTGTTGAAATGCAAGCCAAGCTGATGAAGAGCAGCAGGAAGAGAGTGAAGACTGCAGGAGCGGATCCAGATGGGGAGGGGGCATGGGGCCATGCCCCCCTTGGGCCCCGAATGGGCGCATAGGCTCCGAGGGAGCCCAAACCAGCCGAACAGGTGCAATTTTTTAAAACAAAGAACTGGGCATCTTTGAACTTTCAGGCTACCAAGAACAGTCGCAAGCAAAAATACAGGGCCCACGAGAAGACAAAAAAAAACTAAAATACTCAATGACTGCAAAATCTTTTACTCAGGAATTTTGAGCCTCATTACGCTGTGTCCGGGGGACCCATGGAATGGTCACACTTAGGGCCATTCCGATTGATAAGGAGCATTCCACGTTGTTCTTGACTTCTTTGCATTTGCTCTGAGGGCTCTGCACTGTTGCTAGACCCCGCCTGCCAGCATGCCGGAGCACTCTTGTCAACCAGGGGTCTTCCACGGATTCTCTCCATTCCCGGAAAGGCTCTGCTAGCTAAAGCTGGGCCCCCATATGTTAATCTGCCGGAGTGTTCTCGGTTGCTCAGGAGCCCTTTGGGTTGTTGGTCTTGGTAAACCTGCCGACACACTCGCGAAATGTTCATGGCCTTCTACATTGGTCGAGAGCGCTTCCAATTATCTGTCACTTGCTTAGAGCCCTACGCTCTTGTGGTCCCATCTGTTAACCTGCTCGGGCGCACGCGGTCGCTCGAGGCCCTCCAAGTTGGCTCTTGGGTACTTTCTATTTGAATGCAGGGCCCTACACACTTGTTGGCCCCATTTGTTAACCTGTTCGGGCATAACGGATTTTTGGGTGCCCTACACATTGGGTACTTTAATATAGAGCCCTTCGCTCCTGTTGGGAGCCATCTGATAACCTGCTCGTGCACATTTGACCGTTCGGGGGCCCGCGGCACTAGGCCTTGGGTACTTCCGATTTGAATTGAGGGCCCTACACACTTGTCGGGGCCCCCCTCTGTTCACTTCATCAACCACACTGGACTGCTCTGGGGTCCTGCACATTGGACCTTGGTGTTTGAATTTATGGTCCTATGCTCCTATCGGGGCCATCCGATAACCTGCTCAGGTACATTCCATCTTTTGGGGGCCTCCGCTCTGGGTTTTGGGTACTTCTTATTTGAGTGGAGCTCAAATAAGAAGTACCCAAAGTTACGCTCTCACACACTAGTCGGGGGCCCACTCTGTTCGCCTCCTCGGTCACACTGGATTGTTCGGGGTCCTTGTGCGTTGGGTCTCGGTGTTTGAATTTGGGGCCCTACGCTTCTGCTGGAAGCCATCTGGTAATCTGTTTGGGTACGCCCCATGCTTCGGGGCCTTCCGGGCTCGGTTTTGGGTATTTTTCATTTGAATGGGGGCCCTACCCTCATGTCCGAGCTCCTTCTGATAAGATAAGTTCCGACACATTCGATCGTTCGGGACATGGGGTCTTGGGTACTTCCCATTTGAATGGAGGGCCCTAGGCTTTTGTTGGGAGCCCTATCTGTTAACCTGCTCCGGCATACTCGATCATTCGGGGGCCCTCTACCGCGTGTCTTGGGTACATATTTGAATGAATGGCCCTATGTTCCTGGCGGGCCTCATCTATTAAGTTGCTCGGTCCGGTGACGAATACAGAAGGGGGGGGGGGGGGAGGGGGGATCGGGAAGGCATGGGACCATGTTCCCATGGACCATGTCGAGGGATCCATAGGTTCCGAAGTGGCTCATATCTGACCGAACGGACGCAGTTTTCTAAAAAAGGACGTCTTTAGGCCTACAAACAGCCATGAATGGTGCAAGCGAAAGCAAAGGGTTCATAAGCAGACAAAGTTAATGCTTCGCTGGCTGAGGTGTTGGTTGGAGGAGGTTTTAGGGCTGAATACGCTGTCCAGAGGCCTTACGCTGTTCGCGGGTCCTATATATCCACTTGCCAGGTCAATATGATCGCTAAGGAGCCTTCCACGGTGCCCTTGATCTCCTTGAAATTTCTCGTCGGGCCCAATACTATTGTTGGGGCACTATCTGCTTCCATGCCTGGGCACTCTTGATCAATCAGGTTTTCCTCCACGGGTTCTTACTATTTGCCCGAAAGAACCTACACGCTTTTTCCGGGGTTCGATATGCCAGGGTACACTCAGGTGCTCAGAGGCCATTCATAAGTTTAAGGTTCTTTCCACTTGCTCGGAGGGGCTTGTGCTGCTGCCAGGGCTCATATAGAGCAAGGTACCCAGACAATGCTCAGGGGCTCTCACTTTGATTGAGGGCTCTTTCCCTTTGATCTCATTTTTCTGAGGACTCTTTACCCCTACGAGGCTCTCTCTGTTAACCTGCCCGGGCGCTCTTGATCGCATAGGGGTACCAATTCATGCTCTTGGGTATTTCCCCTTTGCTCAGAGGGTCCTGCGCTCTGGTCGGGACCCTATACGCCATCCTGCTGGGGCACTACCGATCGTTTGGGGGCCCACCACGTTGGTCTTGAGTTCCTTTCGCTTGCTCCGAGGACCCTACACTTGTGATGCTGAGGAGCCTCTCTGTTGGTCTCCCGCGGCACCCATGATGGCTCAAGTTCCGTCCCCATTGGCCTTTGTGTCTCAGTCTTAGAGGAGCTGTCGGATATGTGCCGATGAATATTTACGCGCAATTGTCGCACGTAATTTTACATGCCGCCGGTGTAGTATGCATCATTCCACCGGGCTACTGAGTGCGTGACATTTATGAGAGTTTTGCATCACATGATTAACATGTTTCGGATGCCTGGATATATTGTTCTCTTTTATTACAAAGGAAAAATTCTGCATTAGCCATCAGCCATCATCTGATTACAGTGTCCAGCCGGCTAGCCGTAAATATGCTAGGAATAAAGGCCGTGCTTGGTTTTGATGGCATTTAGCAGGTTACCTGCGTTTGTTTGGCCTGTTTTTTCGACACACTTAGTCCCAAAATCACAGGATTTCACACGATCTAGAGAAAATAAATAAACTCCATGTATGTGCACACGTAGCACATCTACATTTATATATATATATATATATATATATATATATATGAATGTGTGTGTGTGTGTGTGTGTGTGTGTGTGTGTGTGTGTGTGTGTGTGTGTGTGTGTGTGTGTGTGTGTGTGTGTGTGTGTGTGTGTGTGTGTGTGTGTGTGTGTGTGTTTGTGTGTGTGTGTGCTATACTGCTTATCTTAAAATTTAATGGCCGGAATGCAAGGATATTTTTGGAGGGGTCCCCACAATGTTGCGTGCCCCCCTTTGACGAAATCCTGAATCTGCCCGTGGTAGACCGTATACGTTCATGGCGGCAGACATTGATTCTGCGCCAGATTTAGTGTCGAGAGATTTGAAGCCGCACCTGCCCGTAATGGACGACTTCTGCGACCAGCTGATATGCTTCGTAACGTGCAGAGCGAAATGACGAAGAGGAATCTTGTGATGACCGTACGTGTTGAGGAAGAGAGCAGACCCATTTACTTTCTGCAATGATTAGAAGCGTCTTGCTTTTCAACTCAGTAAGTGTTCGGTGTTTAAATTATTGGCGCAATTCAAAGACAAGACCAAGGAAGACAGTGACTAAGACCGCACTGTCCCTGTCTCTGCAGCTCATGGTCACTCTCCGAATTCAGGCGATGTCACTTCTCACTGTGTGTCGGAGAACGTTGCAGGCGTCACGAGAACAACTCCCAGGAGACAGATACACCCAAGGTTTCAACGCGATAACCAGCCTGAGTCGTCAGATTCCCAGAACGAAGGCCCAGGTGGGGGCGGCCATACAGGAGTTCTATGACGCTGGATTATTTGCGGGGTAGTGGGCACCAGGGACGGGACAAATGTGCCCATCGTTCGCCTTCCCGGCCATGGTGCGGAGTTCTCCTGGAGCAGAAAAGGGTGTCAAGTCTATAAACATGCACAGCATGCCTCTTACGATCCAAAGCATAAAATCCCCGACGTTGTTCCCAGCTGGCCCGGATTAACCCACGATGCCCGCATAGGTACAATGAAGTCCAGAGGCAAAACGGGGCAGCGACAACAAAATAGGCCTGACAGTGGTCTCATTGCGGGAGATGGTGGTTACCCGAACTCCAACATCCCTAGTTATAGCTTCCCTGTTTGACATGAACAGCGCTGCCGAGAGCTGGTTCAATTATGCCCACCGGGTAACTAAGAATGCCATTGAAAGAATATTCGGAGACATGAAGGATGAGCTCTTGATCCCGAGCCGGCAACTCAGATTCAGTCCGAGACGGTGCACCGTCAGTGGTTCGCACCGTCAGGCTGATGACCGGCGACGTGGACGATATGGCCATCGGAGAACGAAAGCTGACCCCGGAAAAGAAGTCCATCACTGGCTGGATCGCTGACCAGGGGACGGCCTCGAGGCGGGACACCATCGAAGCCCACTTCACTCGTGAGTGAGAGCCCCAATCTCGTACTTGCCGGCAGCAGTGGAGCATTAGCTCTGGTACGAGTTACTGACCGCTAAAAGGACATGAAAGATGTAGAGTGTCTGATGATTTAGTGCCATCATGCATCAGAATGTTGTATTTTTTATTTGAGATCGTGCTCTTTTCCGCAGTCGTATAATTGATATTGGAATACTTCTGCCAGCACACCAATGCCTGTTATTCGCCAAAAGTCAAACTATAATTGCAGTGCAGGAACAGCATTCACTATGGGAACAAACGGTATACGCATCACAAAAAATAAATGCCTTTCAGTTGCCGCACTGCCGACGCAAGCTGGCAGCGCTGAGAATCCACATGCGTCGGTTCCACTGCTCACAAAGAAACGTTGAGGTCATTTAAGGTGCATCGGTACCTATCGGATCACTGTTCGGGGAGAGAGTTAAGTCTGTATCATAGCGCAAAGACAAAGGACATTTACCTGCCTGATTTTACCTGAAAACCGCAGCGAGAGCTGATAGCTGTTCTCCTTTGGCAGATCGTTTGCTAGACAAAGTCGATCGCGCCATGCTGCGTAGAAAACCATTTCCTTCCCTTCCCCGTCTTCTTCTCTCCTTCTGCTCGTGCTCTCCCTAATGAGGTTCATGCTCTTCCCTCATTCCCAGCTCACGGTGCGGCACCGTGCCTTACGTGCCGACGACCTGACTGGTCGCTCAAGAACTGCAGCCACTGTGGCTTCTGCGTCTGACTGGCCGACGCGTTCCCTCTCTTAGGGCCCACGTTTGACCACAGGAATTTTCTTTACATTTCGTGCGAAAGGTCACGTGGTGAGCCCGGAACATTGCACAGACTCGAAACGGCGTTTTTAGGGGAATGGTGCGGGAGCGTGCATTACGCGACCGACGTTGTCGGAGCAGCGACCTACTTCATCAGAACTGAGGCAGCGAATCGCTTCTCGATTACACCATGGCTGCCGTTCTCGACAAAACGAGAGAATGGTCAAGTCCTATTTGATTACAAACGTTTTACAGCCGGCACGACGGCATTTATTGTTTCAGCAACACGAACAAGCCGCGACAGCGCCAGATAGCTGTCGGGCAGTTCGGGAGGTTTTCTTGTGGAGAAATCATTGACAAAGCGCAGTAATGCATTGGCTGTTTGTAACGAATAAATTAAGAACATACCTATCAGCATCATATCCATCTCCTCGTCATCATTTATCACTCTGAGCATGACTATAAAAGCTTGTGGAGGCCTGCCCTCGCCGCCTCAGCGTGCTTCCACGGATCGGCATCGGTCGCCCACCTGCGTTGAGTTGCTCACACCTGAACCTGGAGGAGTCCATCCCGCGCTGTTATGTCTCCACAGCTAAGACAGCGGCTTTCGTCCGGTCGCATTATACGCTTGCATTAACAGTTCTGAAAGTGTTTCTTCAGGAAGCCCTGCCATTTCTCACCCTGCTTAGGTCATGTTTTCCTTTTAATTACACGGTCACCAGATTTTATGACATGCGCCGGCAGAAGATGGTATTTGCTAGCCACATTCGGACGCCGGCTACGCTTATCCGTGGCTGCTGACCCTGCTGCGACCGGTAGCCGGAAGAAGTGACCTCAGTGAACCTCTTCCGTAACCTCTTTGCGCGCCGCCTTCGACCATATTCGATTCGAACCCCATTTAAGCGGACGATGGATGACTCCGACGGTGCTTCGCACAGTTCAGGCTCATAAAAAACCCAGGACTGCTGCGTTTGGGCGTACTCTCCGGTAGCATATGCGAGTCGGCTCGGATAATTTCGTGGATAATTGATACAGCAAAAAAGCTGTCAGCAGGTGGAAGTCACAGTTCTTTCGTTTACCTGCTGACTCCACAGCAAGTTAGCCGATGGTTGTCGACCAACTCCCTACCCACTAACCGCCCGGTTGTGAAAGGCTCCAGGTAGAAGCCCTATAAAGCGCTTCCAACGTCAAAGAATGGTCTCCCATGCGGGTCAGATGGATCAGAAGACCCTAGAGCCAGCCAAGTGTCTCATTCCCTGGAAACAGAGCACCCGATGCCAATGTTTTGTTGGAATTAGAGCACCCGATGTCATTTGTGGGGTTGGGATGGGGACGCATCTAACACATGACTGTGGATCGCGCAGGCTACGGCCCAGTCATCTCCGAAATACTCCCTAGAGCACATGAACGGCTGAAAATATCGACGGAAGTGTCACTGCAAGCAATGCACTTCGAAATCATTATGAAAATTTAACCTTTGACTGCAATTTGAGCTTGAATGAATTTACTATAAAAAGGATGTTTGCGCATAATGAAGCAATGGCAACGCAACAAGAAAACTGAGCCACAACCTCCGGCGAGTTTCCTTCCTTGCATTCCGCTCACTGTGCCGAGTACGTAGCCTGGAGCAAGACCCTCTGTCGCAAGCTGACAACTCGCAAACAGCCATGTAATGGCGTCTCTTTGTTATCTTGTCAAATTACCTCACCCTCCTCACGGAGAAATTTGGTTAGAACACACAGCAACACAACATCCTTGCGGTGGGAGACAATGTGCTGCAAGATGCTGCGGTTCATTTGTAATTTTGGATAGCACTTCCCTAGAGTCAGAACATTCGACAACAGCAAAAATTTACTGCCAAGTATCCGGCAGACGGGTTTCCCGGAAAGCCACAGAGCGATTTTCTTTGAAAAAACACACCCGCTGAAATGTTCTTGTCACCAGCCAGGAATGAGTGTGCTTCCGTTACCAGCCGCTTCGGGTTCGTTTCTGTGTGGTCACTGCGCGCAATTGGATACAATGGTCGCGATTGAAGCAAATGGAACGGTCGCAGCTTCCAATGCAATTCGCTAGCTCCATTTCGTATGTCCATCCGTATCAATTCGACCTTGACAATCAGCCATATAGTCAGCATGTCCTGCCGCACAATGATCAACAAGCAAAATCTGATAACGCCGTACGGAATGCTGTATGCTGAGATCCATATAGATCGCGGGCGCGGGGTACGTATGCCTCAACTGAGCAGTTTTCGTGCCCACAAAGCGATCCAGGCCGGGCGGTGCCCGCAGCACGCCAGTGACGTCAGTCACGACCACCGTGTAACCTGGCCGTTTTATCTTCCCACTGCAACCTGTTCCAGTTCAAACACATCGCGAGGTCATACACCGACTTTGAAACCACCTCAAAATAAGCCAGGTTTTCCAGAATGCGGTCTTTGCCAACGAGCATAGCGACCACTTAGTTGTGCCCGCAAGTAAAATGTAAGCGGGAAAGTGGGGTGGGGAAACACAGGACAATACCAGCACGAGACTCCTCGGTTCAGCATCCAACCGTTTAAGTAGGCTGCGGAAAAAGTGCGCGTTGACAAACTCCAGATGAACTTTTGTTATTCGTAGGGTAAAGTTCGCATGTTTCAGTTCTTCAGAGCGACGTACCTAGGGTACGATGTTCTTAACGTTAAAAATTCACAAGGTTAAAAGCTCGAATATTACAGTGTGTACGGTAAAAGGTTCGTGAAGAAAAGTTCGAGACGGAAATGTTCAAACGCACGGAAGACCGAATCGGAAAAGATCGAATGCAATTGTTCGTACGCAAATGCTTATCGCAAATTTTCTTCACTGATCAAGTGTGCTTGACAAAAATAAGTGCGTAAATCTCGCGTGCAGATGCATGATGGAATTGCACAACTGCCCGTACAAAAATGTTCGTTATGGATAAATAGGCAAGTGCATAATGTAAGTGCAAACGCAGGTCTCAACCTGAATGCCTGGCTTCGTATGGATTGCCACTGTGAGCCGTAGTGTCGGCAACGCCGTGCGGGATGTAGGACGCGCGTCCCCCACGACTTTCGGGACGTGGGGACTGTCGCTCACTCCCTAATGGAGACCCTAAATTTTCGAACTGCACATGCACATTTGCGTACACTCGTTCTGTTGAAGCACGTATTTCACACGACTTACAACGTCTCGGAAAAAGCGAGCCGAACTCACTCCTCTCAATGGGTAGTTTCTCGCACTAGAGACGGTAAAGCGTGCGCTCGCACATTGGCTGCAAAAAGTCTTTCCTAAGCTTGTTGGCAGTTGTTCTGCATGAATAGAACTTCGTGTCTCTTTTTGGTGTCACGCTCCCTTTCCCAAAAAGTTATGCCGGCCCCGTGCAACGTTGGGTTGCCTGCTCACACCACTTGGTCCTCCGTGCTCTGTCAGTTCTTTTGAAATAGTGATAGGTGAAAAGTTTGGTAGAAAGAACAAGTTATGGACAGTTTAAATTTGTATGCGTCTCTAAGGTACGAGACAAAGCGTTAACTGCACTATTTTCAACAGTTTTGTTGTGCCTTTAAGGTAAGAGGATGCATAAATCATCCGTGGTGGTCCACCCACCCGCCCACTGTAAGACCCACCCGCCCGTGCTGGGATGGATTCGGATCAATTCAGACGCTCGCTATTTGGACTTGGTAGGCATGGTCTACGGCGGACGGCAGCGGCCGCACTTAAGGTCAGGTGACATCAGAAGGCAGCACGGACCGTGCCGGGCATTGCGGTACGCTAAAATTTCGCCACCAAATTCCACCGTTGGCTTAGAATTGCACGATCGGATGGTAGGGGTCAGGTCTTACACAACAAGCACTGCTTAGCGTAAATCTTGATCATAAAAATCCATCCAGTGAAAAAGGTTCGGATTAAATCTAAAAAATGAGAAAAATGAATCAACACCTCATCCCAGACGAAAGTGACTACAGACACGTCTTCGCATTCGGAGTACCTGAGAGGGCACACACATGTTACATCTCTCACACGGCTATGGTCTTGTTTGTTAAAAATGCAACGAACCGCCTCATGCTAAGTCACGAATCAGGGCCATGGATACTCAACCGCGTAAGAAGCGCAATTTTGGGGGGGAGGGGGCGCAACTCAGGGGGAGCCGAGCTTTCCTTTAAAGGTGGCGAGGAAAGTCAGTAGGCATGCGAACACAAGGTACTATAAAAGAAAGTATGCGTATACACTTAAAGCATGCAGATTACCCCTAAGTAAAAAAAGTTTCGTAGAAAGTACGCGTATACCCTTGAAATCACGTGTATTATACAACTGAACCTGCAATCCTGTACATGGGGCTGGATTTCTGACATTACCAGACCATCTGCCCCAATAGGCCATGCTCAAGCCATGCTCCATGCCATGCTCAACCCGTTTCATTAAGGCAGCCTGACACAACAAATTTGCTTACCGCCGCGCGAAATCTGGTGAAGTGACGGTGATGGTCACAGTGCAGCGCGCTGAACTTTCGGAGTAGCGTGAAGGCTCTTTGCCTGCATGTCCTCCAACATTGGACGAAACGGACTGTTCGTGCCAACACAGGGAAATGTATGTTCGTCGTGCATGGTAGCACACCTATCATAATTGAGCGTGTTTGTTCGGATGCTTTTTATATTTTTGTAATCATTATGTCACAAGTACGTTTTACTGTAAAAGACACGCATTCTCACTGAAATATCTTGCTTTTTTAACAAATGGGCTATGCCAACAAACATATGTCTATTAAGGGTAGTGACCCCCGAATATTAGCAAACGTCCCATTTTTACGGCGCAACTGTCGCCAGTAAGGGCCACGTATAAAGAATTTCTGTACGGAAAAGCGTCATGTAAAAATGTTCGAATGACTAAAATAATCAAAGCAACAGCAGCAGCAATAATGAGAACATCGACAGGTACTCCACTTAATATGGTTGAATTATATTGAATTATTATAAAGTTAGGTTCAGTTCGAATCAGCCCTGCTGTGTTTGCTCAGGATTATATATAAGGTTGTATGCATGCAACGTTCCCGGCATCATCGCCTTTAAGATGCTGGTGATATGATTCGCCTCCTTCGGGCAGATGTAGCTTACCGTGCCGTTGGGCAGGTCGCTGCTGTTCGATGCGCTCGTGCAGGCAGCGAAACAGCTCCTGGGTTCATTCATGGTGAAGGAGTCTGTCTCCGTACGACAGCTGGCCAAGCATTTCCACACTTCCCTCCTCACCGTCTGGTGTGCGGCGACGGAGCGGCGGAACAGGTGCTCGTCTCATCCTTACGCAGTGTTTATCTGTCGGACGGGCGCGGGGCAAGGAAGAAGCTTCGCCAGTGCCCTTTCCATCGGCCTGATGGGCTGGGGAATCGGGTGGGATGGAGAAGTGGGTACCAAACCCATTGAGTGAACGGTGTCTGGCTGCCGTGACCCAGAGGTGGAGGTGGAGTGCAAGGCTCAGACAGGTCAAAGGGCGATGTGCTGGGCAGGGTTTATCGAAGGAAGGATAACCATCAACTGGCTTCACCAGACCATCTCACTGAACAGCGATATAACTATTGAAAGAGGTGACGTGGCCCCAGCTGAGCAGTCCCCCGTGGGTATGTCTCACAAACATGATCCCCGTGGGTATGTCTCACAAACATGATCCCCGTGGGTATGTCTCACAAACATGATCCCCGTGGGTATGTCTCACAAACATGATCCCCGTGGGTATGTCTCACAAACATGATCCCGTGGGTATGTCTCACAAACATGATTCCGTGGGTATGTCTCACAAACATGATCCCGTGGGTATGTCTCACAAACATGATCCCCGTGAGTATGTCTCACAAAGATGATCCCGTGCCGCATTTTTCGATTTGTATGGAATATTTGGAATATTATTGTACGTATTATCATAGTTCCGTGCGAGCAAACATGCAAAATATAAGTTATTATATCGGATATAATTATGGATAACCGGAACTTATGGTTATATCGCCAACATGAAAGCGCGGCGTCTGCTTACCTCATAACGCTCTGAAGGTAAAGCATCTGACGCAAGTCGAGTGAAGAAGGCGGTGGAAAAAGTATATCTTACTGGCATAAAACCAAGCAACCATAAATGTCCCAATATTTCTCGTAAGAACGTGTGCTTTGTGCTGAAAATGCACTTTTGTTAAATACGCACAACTTAAAAGCGTTCATTTTGAAACACCCATGAGGCACGCTACAGATCAAAGGAATCGTGCTTGTTCGCACCGCCAGCTACTAATCAGGACGCATACATAATTTCTTCCCACAGGTCAGAATTGGGAACGGCCTTGAAAAGATTGGTGCAATATGACTATTAAAACAAATGAGCCCGCATATTTATAAAACAACATGGTTCAGGCACATAAATTTAACAGCATGCAGAGTTTGCGCACCGCTTGTACAAGAACACCTTCGCCAATAGTTGCGTCCCCTTGTATCCACATTTCGTGAGCAGGTTCTTGCGCTCCAGGATGCTTGCTGTCTGCGGCGGTAAGGTCCTAACACGCCTTTGGTCGCCAGGCTTGCAGCCTGCCTGGCTCTTACGTTATACGTCTCTTGGAATTACATGTGGTTAGATGCATTCAGTGCAGTTTCTTCACAGTATAAAATAGCAATAAATGATTTCAGTTGGCGAGAAACATTCAAAAGTGCGATCATTACATGTAATACAATTATGTGGCATTTGTATGTAGAGAAAACCATCTAAAATAATTTGAAGCTTGAAGTCAGTTGAAAAACAGCATTACATGTGTCCTCTGCCGTGTAAGCACACACACATACATACATACATAGAGTCAATGAATAAGCCCAATATGAACAAAAAATGCGAATACAAATCATTTGAAATAATTTGGGATTGAAGTCTCCGCTGCACCTATATTCCATTGCCGCCAAGACGGCTGAGAGGAGTGCATTTCCGCTGCAGTTCTACGTTGTGTTTATAGATGGCGCTAATGCGCTTATATCCCCTCTCACAACCTTTCAGAAGAGGATGCAGAGGGGGGGGGGGGGGCGGGCGGGGGAGGGCACGGGCCATGCTCCCTTGGATCCGGAAGAGGCCCATAACCGTCCGACCACAGGCAGTTTTGTGCACAAAACTCAACAAGATTGGACGTCTTTGGGCTTCCAGACGACCCAAAACAGTCGCAAGTGGAAATGTTGGGCCACGGGTAGACAAAAATAATCTCCACTGAATATCTTACTGACAAGCGATTGGCATCCGACCCTCTTATCCTCTATCTTGCTTTATTATGCATCCTCACGGCATCCCGCTTGTCCGGGGTAGGCTGCATGCGTCAGCCACGAGTGGGCCGAGAACCCCATCGAAAGGGGGCCCCAACCGGGTACCCAGCGCACACGCGCGTGTTAAAGCTCGGTGGTTGGCCCCCAGACGCATACAAGCATGCCCCACCGCTAACCATTTTCCTTCATGCCCATCCCTTCAACCCTGAAATTATCATTTCTGGTCGAAAGGGCTCTAATCCAAACGACCAAACAACCATCACTGATTGAGAGCGTGACGATTGGGAGGCTTTAAGGCTCATTACGCTTTCCGGAGGCCCTGTGCAGTTTCCGGGGCCCTATGTAGTTTCCGGGGCCCTATGTAGTGTCCGGGCCCTTCTCTGTCCACTTGCAGGGGCAATCCGATTGTGAAGGAGCCTTCTAAGTTGCCCCTAATTTCTTTGCATTTCCTCGGAGGGCCGTGCACTGTCGCTGGTGCCGTTCCTGCTAGCGTACCGGAGCACTCAGAGGCCTTCCACGGATTCTCTCCATCCGCCCGAAAGGCTCTCTGTGCTAAAGCCAGGTACCCCACATGTTAACCTGTCGGGGTGTTCACGGTTGCTTGGGGGCCTTCAACTTTAGTCTCCGTTAACCTACCGACACTCACCATACGTTCATGGACCTTCTGCATTGATCAAAGGCCCTTCCAGTTATCTGTCCTTTTTTAGGGCTTTATGCTCTTGTCGGGGTCCATCTGTAAACCTGCATGGGCACATTCGGTGGTTCGGCCCTCCAAACTGTGTCTTAGGTTTTTCCCATTTGAGTGGAGGGCCTTACGCACTTGTCGGGGGCCATCTGTTCACCTCCCCGGGCGCACTGGATTGTACGGTGGCCTGCGCATTGGGTCTTGGTATTAAACGTAAGGCTCTATGCTCCTGTCGGAAGCCATCTGGTAGCCTGCTCGGGCACACTCGATCTTCCGGGGCCCTACACACTGGGTCTCCTGTGCTTCTTATTTGAATGGAGGGCCTTGCGCTATTAGCGGAGCCCCTTCCGATAACCTGCTCCGGCGCACTCCATCGTTCGGGGGCCATCTGCATGAGGTATTGGGTAATTCCTATTTGAATGGAGGGTCCCACGCCATTTTCGGGGGCCTATCTGTTACCCTGCTTGTGTGCACTCGATCGCTTGGGGTATTTCGCATTGTGTCGTGGGTATCTTTTATTTGAATGCAGGGCCTACGCTCTTTTAGGAGCCCCATCTATTAAGCAGCCGGCCAGCGGCGAATCCAGACGTGGAGGGGGAAGGGGCACGGATCCATCCCCACATCGTGGCCCGAGGGAACTCATAGGCTCCGAGGAGGCCTACGACCGGTCGAACGGGCGCAATTTTCTAAGACAAAACAACAAATTCGGACGTCTTTGGGCCCCTTGACGACCAAGAACAGTCGCAAGCAAAAGTGAAGAGCCCGTGAGCAGACAAGTGTTGCCGGCTTTAATTTTTTCGTAGGGCCCTACGCTCCCGTTGGGGCACTACCTGCCAATATACTTGGGCATTCTCGGTTTATCAGGGGCCCTCTGCGGATTTTTTTACCACTCGCCCGAAAAGCAGTATACGCTTTTGCGGGTGCCCGATATGTAGGGGTACACTCAATTGCTCATAAGCCATCCATATCATATTCTTTCCACTTGCTCGAAGGGCGTTTTACTGTTCCTGGGGCCCATATAAGGTACGGCACCGAGCCACTCGATGCTAAGGGTCCCTGTACATTGATCTAGGGCCCCTATCCTTGGATATTGTTTGCGAAGGACCCTTCACTTTAATCTTGGCTCCCTCCTTTTACATGCCCGGACACTCTTCTTCGCATAGAGGCATTAATTCACGCACACTGGTCTTAAGTAATTCCCCTTTGCTCAGAAGGCCCTGTGTTCTGGCCGACGTCCTATATGTCAGCCTGCGGGGCACTTCCGATCGTTCAGAAGCACATTACGTCGGCCTTGGGTTTTTCTTGCTTGCTCTGAAAACCCTATACCTGTTAACGGAAGCTTTTTGTTGGTATACCGCGGCACCCGTGATCGCTGAGGTTCCGTCCCTATTGGCCTCGGTGCTGTAGCCTTAAAGCAGCCATGGGATGAGCCAATAATTTTTTACGCGCAGTTGTCGCACACAATTTTACGTGCCGCTGATGTTGCATGCCATTTTATTTTATCATTGAATAGGTGACACCTTTCTTACTTGTGCATCACGCTGTTATTACATTTTCAACACTAAAACATTTTACACTCGTTCATAACGAAGCATAAAACTCTGCATTAGTAATCAACCATCAGCTGATCGCATCGAACAGCTGGCTAGCTGTAAAAAAGATAGGAATCAAGTTGGTGCTTGATTTTAATGGCCAATAGCGACCAATGTCGGTTTATTTTGCCGTGATTTCCCCCCAAAAATTGCTAAACATGACGGGAGTCAGCATGATCTGGAGAAAATGAATAAGCTCTATATGTGTGCGTGCGTAGCACTCCGAGTTTTCTAGGGCTGCGCACAGGAAGATGGGGTTTCGTCTCAAACGTAACATTATAATAATCTTAAAACTTAATGGCCGGAGCACGTTGTTTTTTGTGAAGAGGCCCTCAAGTCTAGGGGGCCCCACCACGTTGCGTGCTTCCTCTTTGACGAAGTTTTGGAGCCGCCCCTGTACCCTTCAACCAATCTTTGCAAGTGATGCATGGCTTTCAACAGTGCGAGGTGGGTCGAGCCTCTAGCAGACTTCTTTAAGGTTGTATACAGACCCGGACGGCCTTGACAGAATCGTCTTCCAGCTTGTGGACGGTAATCTTTTGTTCGTAAGACTGCATGCGGGCATAGTCAAACACACATGTGGTCATAACAAGGTTGGTCGTCAGCGTAGAATTTGACGATAGCAGCGAAATTGGCTTCAGCTGTACGTTCAAGATTATAAATAGTGGAGCAGAGGAATATAAGAAGGCCTCGGGCAACCGATGCAACACTAAAGCACGATTGTCCA
Organism: Pollicipes pollicipes; assembly: GCF_011947565.3. Taxonomy (NCBI): domain Eukaryota; kingdom Metazoa; phylum Arthropoda; class Thecostraca; order Pollicipedomorpha; family Pollicipedidae; genus Pollicipes; species Pollicipes pollicipes. Next base: position 60,919,872 of record NW_023597054.1, on the reverse strand, counting down.
GCCGTAAAGTTAAGAACGGGCTCTCGCCACCATAGTCCTCGACGCAAGCCAGCAGCGTAGGACCCAATCAAGCATCAGGCCACAAATCAATCCTGGACCAAATCAGCACAAGCTGAAATCTAAGGTGCCCGTCCCACCAGTGCATTGCACCCATTGCCTTATCTCCCATATGAAACCGTGGGATTATCTCGCGCAAGACATTTGAACATTAACCTTATGATGATGCGTACGATAAGTCTACTTCAAAAAAGAGTTGGCGTTTCTTCTATTTTGACGGCGAAACCCTGCGCCTGCACTACATTCCACCGCGTTTGCCAGCTGAAACCTGAAATGCAACAAACGGCGTGCGGTCGCAAGAAGCTGCTGACAGACAACAGCCCATCAACAACATCCTTTTCCTTCACATGGCATCTAAATGCTGCGGGACCAGTCACCAGCAAGCCTGTGAAGTCTGACTAGAAGCATTCCATCACCGCGCCTGTCGCCTACAAGGAGGGCCATTGCTCACCTTCCGGGCGCCTCTTATTGCTGACGACGACCTCTTATACGGCCCAGATGACAACGCTTAGGGGCTTGGCATGCGCTGGAGATGGCATTCGCTCATGCAATAGAGCAGTAAGGGTCATTAGCCGGGTCAGTACCCTTGTCTCGATCACCATCCGTCTGAGCAGGAGCACCACTTTTCCACCTTCTCGCGGGGGACGGCAAATCCATGTTTGCATGTGCGACTAATGGCAACAAGCGGAATAGTGGCCTGCAGAAGTCAAAAAGCTCTCTTGAAATCCCTCCCACACATTTTTGGACGGCGTCACCCCCGCGTCTGAGCATCCTCCAGCGGCCGGGCGCAGTGCCAGACAGGGCGGACACCAGCTCGGCGTGTGTCTGCGTCCGAGCGCTCCTGCTGTCGTGGCTGTCATTACACTACCGTCAAATGTCGTGGAGTTCGCCGAGATCGCATGCGGTCCGTGGCCACAGCTGTAAGTTTTAGCTATGATACGCTCTCAGCCCAGCTCCAGACACGATGTCTGCAGCATCTGCAGACAACAGCGCGGAGCTACACGTTGCCACGTGGGGCGCGATGCCTGGCCGCTCGCTGAGATAACTTAATAATTTTGTGTTGTTGAAAACAGTGGGACTCTGTCGGACAATGACTAGTTCCCTCCGATCGAAATCGGTAGCTCTGTATTGGGGGCGCTCGAGGAGAGGGGGGGGGGGGGCAACTGGTGGTGCTGGGAGCAAGCTGACGGTCCAGGCGGCACAATCAAAGTAATACAAGCGTCACTAGCGTCATAAGTCTGGGGCTGGGGTGGGGGAACAGGCAGCCTGGGTCCAAAGCGTGCCATCTTCGGGGTTTGTTTGACAGCCATGACTATCATGCCGCTCAAATAAAGGACTATTTGAAATATTAAACAGGCTAAAACACAAATTTGTCGTTCGTCAAAACAAAGTGAACTAAGCCCGCTGACATGCACGGAGATGTCGCGCTGTCGTGCTGACGTGATGTCATGCACGTGCTGCAGAGATGTCGGGCTGTCGTGCTGACGTGATGTCATGCGCGTGCTGCGGAGATGTCGCGCTGTCGTGCTGACGTGATGTCACGCACGTGCTGCGAAGACGTTGGGCTGTCGGGCCCTCGGCTCGGCTTTCCAATCAGACACAAATCGACGCCAATGCAGCCTCCTTATTGCCGAGGCCCCAGCCTTGGATCGAGACGCACGCACATTTGACATCGTTGTCCCCAAGGCATCAAGGCCCGCCAAACGGACTGTTTAAGCGGGATGGTAGATTGCCTCCATCGGGAACGTTAATTTAATAGACTTTGATGTCAAGGATATAATGGCCCAAACGAGCCAAAGCCCCTCTGTCCGTCGAAATGACTTGAGATCATGCTGTTTTGCGACAAGACGTGAAATTAGATGTTCACCAACACTGTGGCTATCCATGTCCAACGGACAAAGCACAAAAAATAAAACGAGCGTGGCTTATCAAAATAAGCTTATTCCCTTGGAAGACAGATGGAGACTACGGGTTAAGCGAGATGAATCAATCATGTGATCCAAGCTACGACTCTGACCTTGATAAAAATATCCGCAATTAAACTTGTTCGGATGGAACTGTGTGTGGATGAACATATTCTGGACTTATGCCCGCTGATAATTCAGTAATATTCAAGACTTTGCGGCATGAACAAACACCATATTGGTATGGCCATTTGTTGTTTGATTTATGATTTCATGATAAAAGCAGCCTAGCCTGATCAAGAGGAAGACTGTTTTGCCTCGTTAAGTGATAACTCGATGCATTTGGATCACCAGATCAGCCTGCTGAGATGTCATACGGGACCTGCTTCGCCTGACATCAACCTGCTAAGATATCAAACGGGGCCTGCTTCGTCTAACATCAACCTGCTGAGATGTCATACGGGACCTGCTTCGCCTAACATCAGCCTGCTGAGATGTCATGCGGGACTTGCTTCGCCCAAAAGTCATTATGTCACATAGTGACTGACAATGAGGCTGTTCCATGACAAATGATCACCAATGGCCACAATAAAATGATCAATGATATCCAATTTCGATAAAACTTTTGACACAGGTCTATCTATATTTCATACTACATCCACGTTACTTTTACTTTTCTGAGTCACATTCGTCACGAAGTATAGGTAACTGAATTTATGAAGTAGTCTGGAACGCTGGACTAGGGTTTCTTCGTCGAGTAACGGTTACTTAGATCTGATAAGGCTAGCAGATACCTTGAAAGCAGACCTGCTGCATCCATTGTTTTGCATCAAGCACATTTTCAAGAAGGGCCTAGGCAGAGAAATTGTTTTCCTGCCAGAAGATGTCCAGCATATTGAGCGATCATGTGCTGTTCTTTAGAACTCCGAACCGGTGATGTGTCACTGAGGTGACGCGTGAGGTCATGCATTGGCTTTTAACACGCACTCGGGTGGAGAGGGTTAAATTGATCCCCCTGCCGAAAGGTTTTCGGGGATGGTTTCCCAACGGCGCGGCTACATGCTCTAGACAACATGCAAGAGTCAGGCCAAGGTCAAAACCCATTTGTTTTATTACTCTAGGGCTTGCCGTGAGGCGTAGTTTATGGCGCTCATTACAAATTTATTGATAACAGGAACCGCATTAGATATCTTCCATAGACTTCTTTAAGGTCAGAATAGGTCACTAGCCTAAAATGACCTAGGTCAACATTTCGTTTTGAGGGACACACCGCCTAGCGTAACCTTTGCCGCTTACTCGAATACATAACTCAAGGCAGTCTTGTATGACTGGTCATAATGACCTTCGAAAGGCTAAACAAGGTCACTGACCTTAAACGAGTGTGTGAACTTTTGCTTACAGCAGGTATCTAGATTCTGGGGACACTTTGGAGACCAACTTAGAGTTGGCCTTATTTGACCCAGGGAGCACGACCTAGGTACCTCAAACCTTGACCTAAGTGAGTTCATCTACAGCCAACACCCCATGAATTTGGTGTCCCTAGCTCTCTCGGTTCCTGAGATCTGAGAGGGTCAAATTGACCCACCATCCGAACGAAGGGTATCCAACCGGCCACCCGGGCGCATGTTGAATATCGTTAGTGTGTGAGGCGCGTAACACAGCCGACACGGGTGTCATTCGAAAGCTCGTCACACATTCCAGGGGCACAGCCCATTGAGGGCTCAGGGGGCCTGATCCTCCTCCTCAGGGGTGAAGGGTCCCCTGACAGAAAAAAAAACGGTGCAGTGCGATTCTCACCGAGCTCCGTGCTCGTTAGAACTATACCTATGTACTCACCGAGCTCCGTGCTCGTTAAAACTATACCTATGTACTCACCGAGCTCCGTGCCGTTTGAAATTTGGTAACAAAAACGTGTTGGGTAAAACAGAGAGTACCCATTGAATAAGAAATGGGCTGGGCTGGGCAGGTTTTGGTATAATAGCGGTATGGGTAAGACGGATTATACATGTCATAAATCTTATCATGGCCACCAACCTTACGAAAACCCTGGCTGTGCGCCTCATCCAATCAATACGTTGGTGATATCTTGGGGCACAAAAGAGATCACGTGGGTCACGTCAGCCAGTGAACTGACCTTACCAGAAGTTGCGAGTGAAATGTTGTATCTCGCCAACACAGGCATCGTTTTACAGGAGCGTTTCACCGCAGAATAATAAGCGCGGAGCGGGGCGATTCCAAGGCCACCGATGTGCATCCAACTACATAAGTTCGTCACCAACATTTGTGAACCTTGCAATGCATCTAGCCAATGTGGGCTGCCGTGTTGCTATGTGTTACATTACGACGATTGGAGAGCTAAAACGTCTCGGTAAAACAATGGGTAACGGGTTGTGTTGGGTAAATTTTGGTAAACTGCGGGCATGGGTAAGATCTTTATGGTTTCCAGGTCATTACTTATCAGTGCAAAACAGTTAACTTCGGTCTGAGCTTCATAACCCATTCTCATAATACATAACTAGTGTTGACGAACTGCAAATGGATAAATAGCAGGTGGGTACAGCTAAAGTGACATGTACAGTGGGATGGTGGGGGGGGGGGGGGGGAGGAATTCGGCAGGCAATCTTACTCATGAAGGCCTCTAATGGCGACGCTGCATTCCCGCGGTCAGCTGCATATACGCGGTCATCTGAACAAAGTGCGCCAATTTTATGATCCAACACGCCTGTTCTCACATCACAAACATCACCACAAGCATGATACACACGAATGCAGGTAATCTCCGCAGGTGCTAGACGCATAATTTCGCGAGGAAGTGTCGCAAGCACCCGCAGCTGTAACAAACCTCATCACTTGCGGCAGTTGCCCACACTGTGCGTGGGGTTACTCATCGAAATGCCGATGACTAGTGTGTCACTACGTTGCGTTTATTCTACGGTACGAAACAGTCATGTTCATTTGCGTGTAACGACGGTATATTTATTGACGGGTACTAAACGGCGGAACGTTTAAATTTCTTTCATCAGTCGGGCACTCAGAAAACAGGTCCGATTCCGCTGCCATCTCCGATAGATTTTTTAGGCCGACAGAAGTTTATCTTGGTACTTAAGTTTCCATTACAGGACTCGAAGAAGGTGCGAGGGCTCAGTATCTGGACTTCCGTCAGTCGCTTAACAGGCACGTTAAATGCTCGACTGACAGACTGACCGGCGCCATTGCATGCATTTTTTGCCCTACGAGGTGGCAAAGAAATGCCACTCACATCGGAGTCCAAATACCATCTTATGGTAACAAGGACTTGCAGAAAAACCTCGTGTTTGTCTTCCCTGAGCATGCGTCTGAAAAGAAGTGTCGTTACAATAGACCGGTACGTTTTTGTATGCGCGTTATCAAAGGAGACTAAAATGTTGCCATTACTGACACGCTGTGTACCGGGGAGTCGGATGTTACACAACAACGCTGGTGACAATGCCTCGTACAAAACACAAGTGGACGAATGCAGGTAGCGTGCAGTGAGCGCTATACCATTGAAACCTCCGCACTATGTCTGATATGAAGAAATAAAATGATCCAAACAAGGCCCCGGCTAGTCCCGCTTCACGGCTGGGAACGGGATCACGCTGCGGCATGCATAGCAGGGGCTGTGGTCACATAGCCACACGCTTTGGCCACATAGTGATATCATCTCAGTTATTATCGCCTCGCTGAACGACACAGCTCGTGTCTGCAAAACACCGACTAAGGTGCTCCGATCAACCGCGATATACACTTCTCAAACAGCACTTATCCTGTGCATGCATTGTCATTCATGTTGTCCAGGCTGTACAGCTATTCACTCACTCTTTTTCACTCAAACACTGTCCGCAAAAATGCCCCATGCAGTTCCGTCTTCTTATATCGCAGACATCTTTCGCCATCAAATGGTGCACATGTTATTCCAAGAGCTGTGGTCTGGCGCTGCAGGTCCTCTTGATGCAAACAATCAACACCACTGCCAGCGAAGACCACTGCCGCAACCATTGCGCTTTACTTCGCCACTTCCCGCGGAGATCCGGCCACGCGCTTCACTTCGCCACTTCCCGCGGAGATCCGGCCACTACGCTTTACTTCGCCACTTCCCGCGGAGATCCGGCCACTACGCTTTACTTCGCCACTTCCCGCGGAGATCCGGCCACGCGCTTTACTTCGCCACTTCCCGCGTAGATCCGGCCACGCGCTTTACTTCGCCACTTCCCGCGGAGATCCGGCCGCTACGCTTTACTTCGCCACTTCCCGCGGAGATCCGGCCACGGAGAAATTTCCCCACCTTCCAAATCAGAGATGCAAATGCTTCCAGACATTTGTATGCCCGGCAACCGACTCGGCCTGATGCGGAACGAGCAATTTCTCCGCCTGCCCCGGGCGTACCTTCACAGTACGTGCGCAGACAGTCCAGACATGTCCAGTCGCAGACATGTACGTGCGCAGCTCGCATTGCGCTCTTCCACCTCAGAGTCTGAGGCGAGGTCTTAGGCTCGGGCCGTAATGCTAGGATAACAAGAACAATTATTGGATCTCTTTTCAGTTCTTGTGCTCTGCTTGATTGTGCGTCAATCATTTTCGCCCCCATAATGCCTTTAGAATGACACCATACCGACCACTTGCGTCTCGCCTACAACTACCCAAGGTTAGGTCACTGACGTGACTCACGTGACCTCCCACATACTTTAAAAATCAACAACGCAATTTGTTGGATGATGGGCTTTCATATGACACTCATGTCGGAATGTTCCACGTCACACGCACCTTAGATGTGAGCAGGCCCATAGCATGACCTCACTGTTGACCTCGGCCACACGTCACAGAGTCAGAGCTACAATGCACAAAAAGCACATAAAATCACTTATGCAGAGTACTAGCCATACTTGGAAAGAGCAGCATAATTCTGAATTGGAACATTTCGAAAGGTCGCAGATTTAAGAGACACGTGGTCACGGGGTTAAAAATAACCAAAAGTGTTGTTTGCTAATTTAATTTCTAACATTTGTTTGTTAATGGTTGTAACGCATGACCTGATTCCAATGATGTGCGGCTTCGATCAGGTCCACGCCATCATTGCATAACTAAACACCGTTTTCTGGTTCAACTTTCCAGACGTCCCCGAAAATTCCGTGACCCCCTCCTTGCGACCCTGACCTAGACACCTAAAACCAAAGGGATCCTGGCTGTGATGAAGATGACTACATGTGCCGAATTCCATCCAAATTCCATCCATCCAATTCCATCCATCCGGAGCCGTCATGGCGAACAATTCTATGCTTACCTTGGTTGTTTGTCCTGGAACAGCCCAGCAGCATCCGTCCGGAAAGCTCACTGACGGCGCCAACGCACGCCAACTACTTTTACACAACGCAACATTCCTGGTCCCAAAAGTATTACGAGGTACGCGTGACGTGGGTTTGAGATCCACAACACGGAACCACGTCTGCTCCACCAGTTCCGTTCCGCAACCGAAGAAAAATCCGAAGTGGACACACGAAGAACTGCATATCTCAGGTGTACTGAAACATTCACGTCTCGGATGAGGAATCAAGCCTTCACAGGAGCTGTCTCCACCCGAGCGCAAAGACCCGTGAATTTCCTAATCCCGTGAAAACTTCCCGACGTGCTGCAATTCGCCGTACACGTTACCGAACCAATCACCACCTCGCGCGTTCTCGGCACACAACTGATGTCATTCGAAACAAAGCATCACGACGCACTCGCACGGCCTCGCTCCGGCCGCCACCGAGCTTTCGTATGCCGGGCGTCGCTCGACCGATAGTCATCGCGAGGTGCGTTCTCCTGAGGCTGTCGCCGATATCATGCTGCGCCCGCTCGGTCGGCCAGGCCAGACCGGGCCAACCCAGCGCGGCGCGCACGTCAGGAGAGGGCGAAGTCTCCACCTGGGCGACCCACCCCCGCATCCCCACACGGCGAGCACTCTCAATCGCCGCACCACCGGCCTCGCGCCAGCTTCGTCACTGATCCGTGGGCGGCTGCGAGCCAGCTCCACCCAGAAGAAAACATCCGTTCATTAAATATTAATTTTCTTGAACACAAACCCTTCATAATTGGTAGTTACAAAGCATGGCAGCTAACAATACGATAATGTTTTCTCGCTCGTTCTCACACGCCGCTGCGCCTGTGTGTCGGCACGTCCCGCGTCTGTATGTGTGTGTGTGTGTGTATGTGTGTGTGTGTGTGCCGTGGGGGAGCGCGGCACAGGTCAGGTCAGGTCAGGGAGTCTGGGAGCGGCGGTCGGCGCGGCGGCGGGCGCCGGCAGCGCGCGGACCGGGGCCCGGCGGCCAGTCGGCCGGCCTGCACGGGGGGAGACGCAGTGCAGGCGGGGGACCCGGCCCGGGCGGCTGGTAGCGCGCGGCGACTGCGGTGGCCGGTGGACGCTCCACCGCGCACCTCGCGCCGCCGCCGCGCCGCGACCGTCCAGCGCGGCCGCCAGCGGACGTGTCGCCAGTTACAAAAGGGGCGCGGAGAGGAACACAGCGAGGGACTATTGGGCGACGGCGCGGCGCCGTCCCTTATCACGGGCGGCCCGCACTCGGGCGGCCGCCATCGGCTGGCGGCAGGGCGCGCTTGACCGCTCTGGGCCGCGCGCAGCGGGCGCTCCAGCGCCGCCGGGCGCGCGCGGCCGCGGCCGGCCCGCCACGGCCGCGCCCGCCCCGCACATAGCGCCGCATCACAACACGCAAAGAAACGATCTTACAAAACACAGAAGGCATAGGCTGATACTTAAAGACGGGCGGAACGGACACAACGAGACGGCGAGCGCGCGCTCTCTACAGCCCGGCTCGGGTGTGGCGCCACCCGCGTCGCGCCCACTCTCTTTCTTTCTCTCTCGCCCGGACGGGGCGGCGCGCCGGCCGGCGTGCGCCGCTGATCGCACGCGCGCCGACCTGGGCAGCGCGCCGCCGCAGGCGCGCATCATAACAAAACAGCCCGGTGACTACACGAATAAAGCTATCATAGTAACGACGCTACTACACCGGCGGGCAGCGCGGCGCGCGGCGCGGCGCGGCGCGACGCGGGCCGGGCCGCCCGCGCCGCGCCCAGACGCGCGCACTCCTGAATCACGGCCACGGCCGCCGCGGCCGTTCCACTCGGCTCGCCGCAGCGCGCATTTGGCACACGGAAAAGAACCGAACTCTCGTTGAGGGGAGCCGACGGCGCGGCCGCGCGCGCTCGGCGCCTCGACTCGGACCGTCACGTCGGCGCCGCCACCAGAGCCGGCCAATCGGCGCGCCGACAGCCGCGCATGCGCGCGAGCATGCGCCGGCCACAGCAGCCCCTGTACTAAGCTCTGTGTTGTCGCCGGCGGCAGGCGCCCGCGCGGCGCGCCGGGGAATGGTATGAAAACGGGCCGGCTGGCAGCCGCCGTCGCCTGGCCCTCGCCTCGCTGACCGGGCCTGAAAGCGCAAAGCATAGTGCCGTCCACTGGCCGGCAGGGCCTCCTCGGTCGGCCGCGAGTCGCCCGCGCGGGCGGCGCGCGCTTCGGTCGCGGCGCCTACACCAAATTGTATTCTTTCAGGTTCAGTTGCAAAATCGTGTCCTTGACGGCAGCGAAGACGAACCGAATGTTCTCCGTATCTGAAACACAGCACTGTGTGACCTCCCCCGCCGCGGCAGGCCACGCACGACACGGAACGGTGTCCATGTTGACAGCTTGGACTTTCCCGACAACGCCATGACGGCATAAACATAAAGATTTGAAAGTCAACAAAAAACACCACAAACGCAATGGTTAAGTTGCGTTTCCATAACGAAGACGCCCAATGCACAGATCATAAGCAGTTGGTTGGATTGCCATATCGTACAGGGCATAGCCAATACCAAAACGTTTCCCATTTACAGACAGTTGTACTTCACAGTCAGTAGCTTCAGTTATATGCTTGGTTCAAGGAAAATACAGGCTAGCAGCTAACCGCCAACGAGGAGCGTAGCTCTCAGCCGAAAGTATGGAATATCCACGAATCCTTCGAAAGTATCAATGAGATAACATTTCAATCCCAGGTAGCTTTTCCGCAGAAAAAATGTAAAAATATGGGCAGCTTTCAAGATTGCTTTGGATTCTCTTTTTCAGTAATGCTGAATCGCTTAATACGTTATATGTGTGCACACCACCGTGCAAACTGGTTTTGAGTTCCAAAACCCGAGTGCCAAATGTGCCTTACACTATGGCCAACTAGCGCTCTCAGCGGAAGCATGGGATGCCTCAGGTTAAGATCACTTACACATGTAACCCGCTTTGACGCTTATGTTAATAGGCAACTTCAAAGCGAGTATGCACCCATCAATACCTTCGCACATAGTTAGGCACGTTACGACGGCACCATATATCGTGTGCTGCGAGGCAAAACGGGATTACGTGGCACATGCGACGATTGACAGCAGACGTGCGTTCGGGGTGGCGTCATGGGGAATGCACCTCGATAAATGCACCCCGCGGTCTGGCAGTTGACCGCGTGACGTCATCCACGATACGATGATTGTGCATGTCAATACCTTGACACACGTAGTTTGAAATGCACGTCAGATTACGAGTCAATACAATTCATGCCCCACCAAAATACGTCATGCATTTCAGCGTATCGTGCATCGTTAGTAATAAAAAGCACAGAAAGCACCCAACATCCAACCAAGCAACATCCAAGACATCCTTGCGTTCTGTTTCTTTGTCAGATATTTAAGTGCTTACAAGCAGATGTGGTGACCTTAGGGAGTTTGTAACAGAGTAAAAAGGATACTGGGAAATATCCGAAAATTTACTGAAATGAAAACTTCAGCCAACATGATTCTGGCAAACACAACGAATTTCACTTAACTTACCCGCCATACCATACCGACAAACTGTAAGGTGTTTCTGAAAGACCAAGTATCCCAATCACTGGGTGAAAGACCGTGATGACGGATACGCAGCCCGGTCGGGCCACGCCAACACCGCACGTGACGCGCGCGATGCCCGCGTTACTCGCGGGGGGGAGGGGGGGAGCAGTGAGCTGAGCTCCCACTCACCGGGCCGGGCCGCTAGGCAAGGTTAAACTCTTTGAGAGCTGCCTGCATGATGGTGTCTTTGACGGCGCAGAACACCAGCTTGATGTTCTCCGTGTCTGTGGGGCGAGCAGGCGCACGTGCACCAGGCAGGGTCAGCCGCATGCGCAGTCACAAGCGGGGCTGGCAAAACCAAACGCTGTTTTTCGAAACGTGGATTACGATGCCATGTCCAATTATTAACTTGCTCACTTTCAGGTTAATCTGTGTGACTTTGTAGCCGAGTACAATCTGCAAGGCGCTTCCCCGACGGTCGAGTGCCCCAATCACTGAATGAGAGACCGTGATGGATGGCTCCGAAGATGCAGCACAGAGAAATAACAGGCCAAGTTTTACCTCACAAAAAAAACATGAACTTTGTTGACAACCTGACTTACACCGTAATCCAAGTTTCGAATAACCTTTCCCCGACTTTCAATTTTGACAGCCCGACCACACCCCGGCACACGCGGCGTCGGTCAGCCCCAGCAGCATGCACGAGCAGTCCCGACACCGTGCTGTCGGCGGCCAGGCACCCGACAGTCGACGGACGACACACACAGCAGCCGGCACAGCCGCCACGGCCCAGGCATGCGCGGCCGGCCGGGTCGCGCGCCACGTTACCTGTAGCACACGTGAAATGCGAGTAAATAATCTTCTCGGCGTCCGGATTCAGGTCGACAAACATTCTCAGAATGAACTCGCGAGCCGCGATGGCGTCCCGCTGCGGACCTACAGGCGAGGCAGAGGCCGACGGGTCACCACCGGCGGCGGCGACACTACAGCCACGGGCTACGCTGGCCACTACAGTCACCGCCACCGAACCGGGCCGACTAGCTACGCACCGCCGGCGCCGGGGACACCGGGGACGCCGGCGGCCGACGGCCACGGTGAGCACCGGCGACTCGGGTGAGCGACGTGACAGTGAGAGCGCGGGCGGTGCTGGCGGGAGTACGGGACAGCCCGGCGGCCGCCACGTGTCGGGGCCGGCGGCAGTGCCCGGCGGTGCGGTGCGGGCGGCGCTAAGCGGCGTGTCACGCCGCCGCTGCTGATCTAGTCTGGTGTATTTGATCTAAGCGACAGGCGGCGGGCGCGCCACAGGCACACAGCCTTTTGAGCCGACGGGAAGACACAAAGCTGGTTTTAGCCAGATTCCGCCGCGGCCACGGCAAAAACGACTCAACCGGCTTAAGCCCGGCCTAACTAGCGTAAATCCTGGCTTATTCTGATGAAAACAGCAGGTGGCATCAACCCACCAACCCCGCTGTACCCCGGACAGTCAGCACGACGGTGCCTCGAACGGCCCGAAATTTGCCAAATGACGAACTAGCAATCGTTAGCTACCGCAAACTGCCGAACATGGGCCTCTTACCACGTGCCCATTGGTCGTCAGTTCGCGACTGAAGTGGTCCGTTTCGAATGATGACCTGGCGAATCGCCACAGGACGACCGCGCGTGGGACTCGATTCGCGAACAGCCTTACGCGGGTGAGCGGCGACCGCGTCCGCGGCCGCCACAACTCGGCCAAACGACACGCCCTCCATAACCCCAGTGTTACCCCGCCACAGCGTCACCCCCGCGGTCACAGCCGGCCGTCCTTCCCAGCTCGGTGCCGTGACGTCTAGCGGCTCCCCCGCCCATTCGCAGAAGTCATGACACAGCCAGCGCCCCAACCGCATGAGCCCACCATAGTAACCACATGGTGACCACAGCCCTCCCAGCCATGTGGCGTCGGTGGAGCCGCACGCTCCCGGCCGCAAGCGGCGACCGTCGTCCTCGTTAAGGCGGCGCCGCTTCCGGCGTGCCCTTCCGCTCGCCGCCCGCGAGCGAGGACCCACCCTCGTCCACCCCACCCCGCGCGGGCTACCACACCACCCCGTCGTCGCCCACCGCTGCGGCCCGGTCGAGCCGCGCTACCGGCGGACCGGGCCAGCCCGTCCTGTGCCGCGCGGGAGACTGCGTGCAAGCCGGCTCTGAAGTCAACTCGAGCTACGCTACCCGCCGCCGGCGGCAGCGGCGGCGGCGGCGGCGGGCCGGGACGCGGCTACCGTACAGCCGGACCTGTGGCGCACGTAAAGTGCGAGTAGCACATGCGGTCGGGGTCCGGGTTCAGCGCCAGATACATCTTCAGCACGTACTCGCGGGCCGCCACGTGGTCGCCCTTGGCGCCTGCCACCAGCGGCGCCGGGTCAGCGCGCGCCCGCCAGCCGGCGTACAGAGCAGGCGACGGAACCGGCGCACCGTCGCCCTGCAACCGCTCCAGGCGCATTCGTAAACGGCCGCGCTCACTCCGCCACGCCGCCGTGAAGAGCGGCCTGTATCGGCGGTTTATTTTCAGAGCGCCGCGCCGCCGGTCACCGGCTGGGCTCGGCTGGGCTAGGCTCGGCGCGTCCGCCGCCGTCTCAAGGTCGGCCGCCGGTCCGGCGCTCCCACGGGTTTCCTGCGAAAGCGGCCGGCCGGCACACATGTACGGCCTCGGCCGGGCCGAGCCGGGCCGAGCCGGGCCGCCGGTGGGGGCTTCGGAAGCCCTGGCGCGCGCGACTCACCGTCGTACTCCGGAAAATAGTCCACCAGGTGCGAGGTCATGATCTTCTCCTCGAGCAGGTCCTTCTTGTTCAGGAACAGGATCACGGACGAGTGTTGGAACCACGGGTAAGTGATTATCGTCCGGAACAGCGCCTTCGACTCCTCCATGCGGTTCTGGCGGAGAACACGCTTCAGTCAGCCTCGGCCCCGAAACACGGCCTCAGTGTCGGGACAGCGATGCCAATCGAATACGCGCGTGACGGCACTTTACAGCAGCCAGACGACTACGGGGCATTTGAGTGACAAGACAAACATGCCTCGCGATGAGTGAAATAGCCCAAAGTAACGTTAAATCTGTTGCAACTCCGGTACGAACATATATACACCATTCTTTGAATCTTCCTCACGCACCTGCACATGTCAACACGCCCTGACCCATACAGATGACTTGCTGGAAGCTCAACCCCGACACCCATAAGTACGGAAATTAACTCCGTGCCACCTCATGACCTGTCCGAAATGAAGATACGAGCTATTTCAAAAACTGAACCGTCACCTCTCCTAATGTTCTAGATCCTCCGAACTCGCAGCAAGTAAGCCCCGTTTCCTGTGCTTTGTTCGTGGACCCCAAGCACGCTCAGAGTTGTCTGCATCAGAGCCTCGTCCCCTCCGTGTGGCTTGTTCGGTGTCTAGTACCGTCCCCAGCTCTTACCTGCTCGGACTAGAGCATTGTCCCCTCCGTGTTGCCTGTCGGTGCGTAGCCCCATCCCCAGCTCCTGACCTGCTCGGGGCTGACCGCACACCTGAATCTGTCCCTGCCTGTTCACAGCTGCAACCTGTCCTCTGCTATGACCTGGCGGTGGCTGAGCCTGGTGCCACTCCCCTCTTAACCCCATGGGCTTTCGTTCGTTCACGGCCCCTGTCTGGAGCTCAGCCCTTTGCAATCCCCACGCCCCGGTTTTAGCACCGGCCACTCGTAATAACCTGCCCAAAATTGACCAGGTCTCCCGTCAAGACCTGACCCAAGCAAATCCACGTTCCTCATCGTGACCTGACCCGCCATGAGACCTCACCAGAGCTGTGACCCGTCCTCACCTCGCTATCCGCCTCGAACAGGATCTGGTCGTACTCGCTGAGCGCCACCAGGAAGATGATGGAGGTGACGTTCTCGAAGCAGTGGATCCACTTGCGCCGCTCAGACCGCTGTCCGCCCACGTCCACCATCCTGCCAGCGCCAGCATCCGTGCGTTCGACAACAGTTCCCGCCGCGCGGCGCCAGCACCGGTGCGTTCGACAACAGCTCCCGCCGCGCGACGTCAGCACCGGTGCGTTCAACGACAGCTCCCGCCGCGCGACGTCAGCACCGGTGCGTTCGACAACAGCTCCCGCCGCGCGACGTCAGCACCGGTGCGTTCAACAGCAGTTCCGCCGCGCGGCGCCATAACCGGTGCGTTCGACAACAGTTCCCGCCGCGCGGCGCCAGCACCGGTGCGTTCAACGACAGCTCCCGCCGCGCGGCGCCAGCACCGGTGCGTTCGACAACAGTTCCGCCGCGCGGCGCCCAAACCGCTCCCGGGAAGGCTTTCCGGCACGTGTCCACGACGCAGGGGCGCCGGGATAACTGATCATCCGAGTCGGCCGCACGTTCAAAACGGGCCGCGGCGAGTCCCGTTCGGCCGCTTTGAGCGCAAGACAAACGACAAAAGCTGGAGCAGCAAGCACCGACGCACCGAAGCGGGCCAGTCTGGGCATTTGGTCCGTCGCTGTGAGCCAAACGCGTCTGCTGACACGCCGCCGGCTGGCCGCCCTCCCACACCCGGCTGGCTCCAGCCCGGCACGCGCGGCACGCCGAGAGGCCGGAGTCCGCTACCTGAATATGATGGAGTCCAGGTCGAACGGGTACTCGACGATGCCGGTGGTGGGCGCTCGCACGCGCAGGATGTCCTGCTGCGTGGGCAGATAGTCCCGCGAGGCTATCCGGTCCAGGTCGGTCAGGTAGCTGGGCGCACACACACACCGTGGGCTATGATGTCAGCCCGACAGGCGGAAGACCCGACCAAACCGGTTGTGGCTGCGTCTGGATACAATGCCGTCACCGCGTCGGCTTATAGTTCACTGTTAAGGCAATAACCCAACTGGGCAATGCGGGCAAACACACATACAAGTGCCCAGTCATGCTTTGTGATAGCATGGTAAATCCAGCCATCCTTGAAAAGTCAACGCAGCACACACCATGACAGCGTTCCGATTTACTCCCAGCCGAAACCTTCGATGCGATGGACTCGAAATGCTCGGGGACCATCGCTACGCACGTAGCTGTAGGGAATGGGCAAAACAGTGGATAATAACAGGAGAGCTTAGCTGTGGGAATGATGGAGGGAGGGGAAGTGTATGCAAGACACCAACGGAACGAGCCTTAACATGCGCTTCATAGAGACAGCCTTGTCCGCCACGGATTTCGCCACGCTGTTTTCACCGTCGGCTCCTTCCGGTGCCAAATGAGAGAGCACCACGTGTGGATGCGGAACATAGCAGAGGGACCGCCAACACAATACAGCAGGGCTAAGACCGGTTGGAGACCTCAGCAAGGCCTGACAATGTTACGATGTGTGTGTGCGTGTGTTCCCAGGTCAGCATGGGCTTCACGCGTTCCGCCGGTGCTCACGACACTGTGAAGAGGGCTCGGAGCCCACCAGCTCATGGAGTCCGGGCTCACTATTTGGTGGAGTCCGTCAGCTGGTACTCGTTGCGTCGCTCGTAGCAGCGCTGGATGCCGGCGTCCTTCCACAGCTCGCGGATGCACGTGATGTACGGCTCCTCGAAGGTGGTGATCGTCTCGTGGTCGACCCCCTTCACCTGGTCCGCTCGCTCCTGCCGAGGTGGGGCAGGGCGCGGTCAGGGCCGCCGCACGGAGCGGAGGTCCGTGGCGACGCCAGCCCAGCGCCCAGACGCCCAAACCAATACACTCGGCAGTCAGTTTTATTGAACATATCTGACCACACACCACAGCACGTCACTGCGAGAGGTTCATGGTACGACGCAGAGTACGTCAGACCACCTTGTGTTCTTTACACTGTCGTTGCAATGCGTAGACGCCGTTCTCGTAAAATACTCCTCTACCGAGCGCACACCCAACCACAAACTTCGCCCGCCAAGGACTCAAGGGCGCGTTCAAACAGAGCCGAGGCGGCAGCATCGCATTCCCAGGGGCGCGCAGCAGCGCCGCGGGGCCACATCCTTGCGGCCATCCGGAGCCAGCCGGCGGCCGAGCCCGGTGACCTGGCCACATCGCGACACGGCACCGGCCGCGCCGACATTCCGGCCACTCACCCTGTTCTCTGCCACTTTGTATTCGATATGGAGAAGGTCCATGGCGTTGATCATGCTCTGCATGGCCATGAAGATGTTCTGGTAGACCAGCCGCGTGAAGCCGCGCCGGTCGTCGTCCGTGTAGCCCACGCCGTGGATGATGCGCATCTGCTTGATGAAGGTCGACTTGCCCGACTCGCCGGTGCCTGCGGACGAGGCGACATCAGCCAGGTCACGCGCACGCCCAGCAGACAGCCGCCGGCCAGGCGACCCACCAGCGGGGCACGTCCGCCTCATTATCATAGCCATCACTCATTATCTCACGTTTATTATACGCGACTGAAGCGTGCGGAAGACCCCGTAGTGCCCGCCATCCTCTGCCCGGCTGAAAGGCAGGCGACTCCACCTAGCCTAAGCTGCTAAATGTGTCGTAAAGCCCACACGAAAACCACAGGGCGCAGCGTCGGGGTCAGTGTTGGAATGAAGCAGAACTTGTCCTGCTAACCATTAACACTAATGAGGTACTCTTTTCCAACCGTACACTAATCCCCGAGTCCTGTGCGATTCTACCGCAGGCAATGTAGCCTCCAGTAAACACATAAATCCTAAGCCACTGATGACAAAGGTGTCTCATCCGTTTCCTGCTGATATGAGGGCCTTCGGTGAGAACTAAACCGCACAGGAACCATGCATCAACGGAACCTACGCATTACATAACCGCCTGGTTCGCCGCGGCACCACTTCGTCACGGTTGCACTTATCCAACTGTGACTTGCACAACTTGGCTTCATTTTCGAAACTCCGCCCAACACAGTTAACCTCAATCTGCGACACGACAGTGTCATTCTTGGTTTCATGGATCGATTTCTGGCGGCGGACCGTGACGCCGGCCCATATCAATTTGTTGACCCGCTGGTCGTTGATAACCCGCAGACTGCGTATCTGCTAGGAGCGCGCCGAACATCTGTCCCCAGCGCGGCGGACATGCGAGGCCGCGTCCAGGAAACCGCGCGTGACTCGTGCGTGACTCACTCATGACGGCCATTGGCAACTGGCCAAGAGTCCAGCCCGCACGGGGTCACTGGCGACGGCATTACATGGATGATAAAATCCGTCGGCCAAAATTGTCCACTTAAGCTACCTGCCGCTGCTGGTGGGCTGGGATCTTCGTAGCAAGGTGCGATTAGCGGCAACTTTGACCACAAAGCCATCTCCACAAACATACAGCAATTTTTTTTTTTAAAACAGGCAGCTGATGATGTCACAGGCTAAATAAAGCACACTTCAGGAAGATTTTTTGTACATGCGCATCCAGTCATGCTTAATGCGGAGCCACAGCTGCCGCCAGCATTCCTCCAGCGCCTCCACCGCCGTCGTGGCTCGGCTCTGGCTCGGTCTCATAATTTGTGGAAGGAGGGACTGAATATGCAAATATGTGACTCATGTGACCTGCACTGAGATCCATTTGGATACATGTATCGATGAGATGATACACCAATCGCATCTTCTTATCGGTTATGCATCGATGCGTATGTTACTGCCTGCTGCTTACGCTTATGCTATGCTTATCCTGTTACTGCTTGGATGTGTCTAAATATGCAATATGGATGGAAATCGGCCAAGATAATGTGCGAGCGCACGATGCTAAACCACCCCACCAGGAGACCAGGAGTGGATTACCCACTCAGCGACGTTCTACGGGGGGTATTTCGCCATGGTCTGTTTGAGCGTGTACGTTGCAAGAGTTTCGTTCGTCCGTTTCACGAATTTGAAGTAAGCCGTGACTGCACCGCGAAGTCCGAAATGGCTGGTGGCAGTTAGCTGGGTAACAATCTGATGATATTCTACTGAAAGCTCATTGGATGTACGTGACGCCGAGCTATGAAATGGTGTGTGAATATGTGACGCTCCACACTTATTTAAACCCGGTTCAGGCTGTGAAACACAGTTACAAATAAGACAAGATGCCTCGCATATGAAAAGAAAACCCACAATTCTAAAATGACCTTTGAAAGCCTCACAATCTGTGACACGTAACAAATAAACTCCTCGACATGTAAACTTCCTCCGGCGTCCACGCGGTGACGTCACAGTGGGATTACCAGATCTCGTCCCGACTAGGTTCCGACATCCCCCTCCCCGGGAGCAGCCTTAGCCAGTGACTTTGGCCCGGCGGCTGCCACTGGACGATCTAGTTCACCGCGGCCGATGCACGCTTGACTAGACGCGGCGCTGCGGTTAATCCAGAGTCGAACAAACTTATGTTGGACCAACCTGCAATTGATTCCTCGGACGATGACAATGGCCGCCAGTCCCACTCAGCATTCAATCAAACGCATAGGGCCGCAGTTATGTATGGTTCAACTTAGAAGAGACGTAATAAGACATGTTTCATGCCTCCGCCACTTGAACAAACAGTTTTGCATGTTGGTGACAGAAAGTGTGTCAACAACACTGACAGGCATGAACCAATGCAGTGGTTGATGACATGGACATTAAACTATTTTCCCACAAAAACCTTTCTCATGTATGGCTTCAAAAGCTTCACATGGTGGCTTCTTGTGCTGATGGTCTCTCAACTAGCAAGTTTCTCAAGAAGCTTCATGTGGTGGCTTCTTGTGCTGATGTTTTTTCAACTATGGATCATGACCTTGGCAGGGACCTTGAGCTATCCTGACCACATCTAGAACGAGCTGTCCTTGATGTTCATCTGTGCTTACAATACATGATTGTGCAGCTATGTGGCTCCCTTCAGTTGGAACACCTATGTGAGATCCATATGTGGGTGCTGCAGACAAGAGTTCCTAGGTTGCACAAGAATGATGTGAGAGAAGCCCAAGCTTAACAATCAGTTGCCATCTATTTGTCACATAATCCCACAGTCCTGGTGCTTGATCTCTTGTTTCATAAGTTGGCAAGCTTTGATATAAGGCTAACTGGTATGTGGCTTCCATCACCATACACAATCTTTTTTTTCAAAATGACCAAAAAACAAACAGCCTTCCAGTGAGTTTAAAGCATTCCAAAGTATCTTATGCTTTTGAAAGGGCCACACAGATGGGAAACATCTAAATCTAAATCAAGGGTTTGTCTCCCTAAAACCTCAGTCTTTCCAGCATACCCACACCCCCAAACTTAGTGGTTTGGGCACAAAGTCAGTTACAACAATGATGTGGAAAATCTGGAGAGTGACGTGTGATGTATTTTGGGCTACATACTTATGCTTACCAAGCAGAAGTTTAACTGTAGTCTATTCAACACTTCAGTCCTACCCAAGTGCAGATACAGGGAGTCACCTGGGACATGCCCCCCCCCCCCCCCCAAGATAACATAATGAAATATTTCAGAACTGAAATCCCAAGCAGCTCCTACTTTGATACAGACTTATTTACAACACTCCTTGAGGTAGCAAAGCACAAAATGTGATTCAAGTATATGTGCCAATAACTGGGCTTCTTCACTGCATCCACCAGGTTTCACAAAGTTTTACCTGATGCATGTTGTCTCTTTCCAAGGTTCATCCATGAGCACTGCAAATTGCAAGCAGTGGTGGGTATACTAGCTTTAGTGTACCTACCCAGGAAGTCTTATAGCTGCATCTCCTTAGGTGACATACAGCAGGAACCATCAACATGCACCTGTGCATTGTCCATCCCTTTCATCAGGAAAGAAATGGATGGCACCACATTTTTCATGTGGTGCCTCACAGTATTTTACAGCATGGTGATTAAGTTGTGGACACAAACAAACACACAAAAAACAATGAAAACTTCAAGAGCATTTGGTGGCTCTCCATGCATAAGACAGGCAGATTTATGTATTGGTCATATTGGTCAAGAGAGTTCATTGGATGTACACAAGAGATGACAAAACATGAGCTAGCTATGCATCCATATATTTTGATTATTCCTCTCCTAATGAAATCCCTTTAAGTTCAAAACCTATGCCACTCAATTATAATGACTGCTTGAATAAGCTTGCATACATTATTGGTTGGTTCCCAGTCTTACCATTTTTCCTTCCTCTGTAACTTTAATCTTAAAAGCAAGTTATTGTCAAAAACTGAATCCTAATTACACATTCCTTAGAATATCCCTGCCTATAACTCTGAAGTTATGTTCATGCCATAATGGTTGTGTGACAAAGCTTTTAAAAAGCTCACAGAATCCATTGTTGTTGCTGCAAATGCGATCAATAGAATAAATTTGAGAATAAAGATAAGTTGCTCAATAAAGGACAGTTTAATGAATCACTTTTAAGTGACACAAAATATTAGTCATCATACAAAAACAATTTGATACACCTCATGCCTAAATATCTGGACATCCCTGAAGAATCCTGCCAGGATATGCATGCATCGTGGAAATGATACAAAAGCTGTTCTCAGTGTACACATAAGCAATGGCCACCTAAAGTCAAATTGATTGTATGCCACATTTAGAACTATATGTAC
Source organism: Pollicipes pollicipes (assembly GCF_011947565.3). NCBI lineage: Eukaryota > Metazoa > Arthropoda > Thecostraca > Pollicipedomorpha > Pollicipedidae > Pollicipes > Pollicipes pollicipes. Next base: position 60,898,563 of record NW_023597054.1, on the reverse strand, counting down.
AGGTTCACAGATAGCAAGTGATTTTAGATGTAAGCATAATACCGCCTAGCTAGCATGGACAGCAATACCATCAGCATTCTAAAGAAGTTGGGTTTAACACAAAAGGGACTAGCATTGCATTCTATTGCTGAGCATTACATACCCATGCAGGTAAAACAGAAGCCATAAATCCTGAGTTCAGGTGGTAACAAGATTATCTCTGTATCTTTCCATGCAACACTGAAAGTTTTTGACACTTAAATGGTGTTTACCTGATCAGCCACATCTATGCAGTAACCAGACCTTTGAGTTGGATAAACACCAAGAAACTACAGCACCAACACATCAAAACCCTTACCCAATAACAGAAGTTTGAGCTCCCTTCTTGCATCTCTCTTGTCTTTCTTAAGCTGCTTGTCAATTTCCCGATTGATCCGGTGCTGTTCTCTAGCTTCTTCAGAATCACAACAAGATAACATCGCGAGATTGTCTCGTGGGTAGGTATCAGTGACGATGGGGGACCTTGAATCTATTTTGTTATCTTTCAAAGTTTCAAGAAGCAACAGAAGTAAGTCAAGAGCAGCATTCTCACAGCACCACGAAGCACTCGCTGCGCGACGTGTAGTTTACATGAATAAAATACAAAATGTCACCGCCACGGCACACATACCACTTCCACAAATCGTCCAAACTCTGCTTGGGCGTGACGGTCCAATGGTGGATGCCGCGGACACTGGCACTTCATGCGGCAGGGAGGGAAACGCCTTTTCCTCACGGTGGTTCGCTTATGTACAGTTTTGTGTGGCTTCACTCTACAGGATTACTTTCACGTGTCTCCTAATACGCTAGTCACGTTTTCTTAGCAGCAGACACACGAAATCAAGAAGGTTTTGATCAATACCACTCGGGTCGCGCCACGTTGGATGGAACAGCCCATTTGCGTGTCGCCATCTATTGGGAAAATGAATACTAGTACGGTTTACTCTCTTTTGTGACTTACAGGCAGCGCATACCAACAACTTACAAGACCAACACATTCGGTCTAGGATGGTCCCATTTCATGAGTATTACTGTCTAAAAATGATTGGGGAGGGTAAAATCGTGGAAGTCGCCAATAGGCAACAAGCGCAAAAACTGCTCGGATTTGTTCACTAACTTTCAAGTCATTATATATATATATATATATATATATATATATATATATATATATATATATGTGTGTGTGTGTGTGTGTGTGTGTGTGTGTGTGTGTGTGTGTGTGTGTGTGTGTGTGTGTGTGTGTGTGTGTGTGTGTGTCTTGGTGAAGCTAACAATATATTGGACATTTCTTTGGATACATCGGCAGGCCCCAATTCGTGAGGGATGCAATAAAGCATTTCTGGCCCATAAACAGTGGTATTTCTCCCAATTCTATTCTGTGAATATTCACGACCGTGTCTTGTCAACCGTGTCTTATCTTCAAAACGATTTTCTTGGTCTGATAAAGTCAACTGTTCATTGGAGTTTTTTTCCGAAAAGTAAACGACTTTAGAGTTATATTGAAAGGGTCGCCCGTTCTAATACGCTATACACTATTTATCATGCCATTTAGCCATTGCGCCCGCTAGTACACCGGTCGAGGGCGATAGGCTGAGCAATGGCTTCATCAGTGATACCAATACCTAGTCTCAATCCTTCCGTAGAAATAATATCTGATCACTCATAACGCTAAAACTGTAGGGGAAAAGTTGCTGGTGACGAGAGGCTATCGTAATGTGTGCTCTGAAGCGAGAAGTCGGAATAGGGGTCAAACATAATGGGGGGGGGGGCAAACCCTTAAATATATGCGTATTTTTGCCCGTCATTTTTTTCTTTTTTACTGGTCTGCCATTGCAGGCATTTACGTCCCAGAGCAAAACGTTTTCGGCCGTGGGTGTCCGTATGCGACGAGCGCGCCCGCGTGCTGGCTGCCCTGACCTGCCGCAGACGCTATCCAGGAGGTGCGCAAATACAGCGGTGACCTCAAGACGGACGACTTGGCCACCCACAGCCACCTGGACGTCGAAATCCAGTACCACATGCGCCTCTTCAGGGCACAGCGCAACTTCTACATCTCTGGTCTCGCGCTCTTCCTGTTCCTGTGAGGGCCAAACCGGCGGCCGGTCTCCGTGTTGTCAGTGTGGCTGAAGCTCCGGCTGCAGAGCGCTAGGCTGGGCTGTCTTCGGGGAAGGTTTCTGTTCGTTTCACGCCTGTGAAAGAGCCGTGCTGTGTTGTTAAAACGCATATGTTGTGCACTGAACGTGACGTCATTTTCTGTGGTTCGTCATTTTTCGGTCATGCACTCCATAGCCCTTTATAGTGCAGTGCAGTCGTCCCCGACATCGTATTGTGAGCAATAAGCTTTTTGCCATTTTTACATCACTCTGAAGGGTGTCTGTTCACTGGCAGGGACTATACCTAGGGCGTTAATTAAGCCACCGCAATCGCCGGCGCTCCATAGGGAAGGCGCGTGACGGCGAGCGTCGCGCTCCTCTGAGCAAACATTGGCGGTCGGCATTGACAGGCTCCGAGCTAAACTCGTTAAATTCAAACTAAATGTCACGTGCGCCTTCCCCTTCTCGGGCGTGACCTGACGTTCGAGTGACGTCACGTTCCGTCCGTCGCCAGGGTGCTGCAGCGCCTGGTGACGCTCGTGCTGCACCAGGCCTCGCTGGAGGCCTCCAACGAGGCGGCGCTGCGCCAGGCGACCAGCGCCAGCAGCGCCGCCCAACGGCTGTTGGAGGGCCGCGACCCCGGCTCGGGCGGCGACGACCTGAGGGCGCTGCGGCAGCAGCTGGAGGAGGCGGAGGGCGAGCGTGACGCGGCCCTGAAGAAGGCCGAGATGCTGCAGTGCCAGGCGGAGGCCACCAGCCGCGAGTACGACCAGCTCATGGAGGAGCACGCCCGTCTCCAGAAGCAGACGGCCGCCGGCGACAAGAAGGACGACTGATCGGCGGGCGGCGCACGTGCCGCCGCCGGCTGGGCGCAGAGCGACGGGATACGACAGGCTGCCGACACCGCAGCGACAGAGCAAGGTCACTGCACGCTACTAACAGCGCTGTCTGCGCGGGATAATCAACCCGGCTGGCTTTGATGACTGTGATACCCAGCGTGTACTCTCCCTGGCCCTGCCTGTTTCCATTCGGTGTCTGTAGGCTCGACGGATGCTCCGGTGTCTTTTTCGCTGAACGCCTGCCAATGGCTCATGCGGGTTATAGCGAGCTGGGACGGAGATGAGTAGTCTTGCGGGGCGGCGCGCTACTGCCGCTTGTCTTGGGGTGTGGTCCGTCCAGCTGCCGCGCCTTGGCGGCAATGGATGCACCCAATGCGGCCACAGCTCATGGATTAACTTACTTGAATGTGAGCGAGGTGTGAGTGCTCGCTCACCTTCGCCGTGCTGTTACTTAATGTTGAGAACCCTCCACGTAAAGTGGACGCTGAGTGCTTGGGCCGGCTTTGTACGTGTTCGTATCGGTGTGATACTCACCACTTACAGTGCGGTGTCTTTGTGCAGCCTTTGCTTTGGTCGATACAGTGTGCGTGTTCCCTGAAATACGTGACTCCACTGCTGACGCCAGCTGTCTAGTTTTCTTTCGGGCGTGAAATTCCAATGTCGTTAATCCCGTGCTCCAGCTGAGCGTGACTGTGCCAAATACCGTGGCACTGCACAGCACGCTGTCGCATGTGGGTCACCACCTCTGGGCTCCGCATGGAGCGCACACGAAAATCGTTCCTGTGAAGTGTCCTGACCACCAAGCTCATCACCCTTAGGTGCTGAAAACTCGGCGAGTTTTTCGGCGCTTCTCCTCGTGGCTGGCGATGTAAAATGCGTTCTAGGGTCATGGTAAAATGCAGTCAGCAGAAAGAGAACGGTTTACGTGCGCAACGTCGTTTTGAGATTTGTGCGTATATATATATATATATATATATATATATATATATATATATATATATATATATATATGTGTGTGTGTGTGTGTGTGTGTGTGTGTGTGTGTGTGTGTGTGTGTGTGTGTGTGTGTGTGTGTGTGTGTGTCTGCGTCTCGGTGAAGCTAACAAAATATTGGCCCTTTCTTTGGATGCATCGACAGGCCCCAATTCGTGAGGGATGCGATACAGTATTTCTGTCCCATAAACAGTTGTATTTGTCCCAACTCTATTCTGTGAATATTCACGACCGTGTCTTATCAACCTTGTCTTATCTTCAAAACGATTATCTCGGTCTGATAAAGTCAACTATTCATTGGAGTTTTTTTCCGAAAGGTGAACGAATTTAGAGTTATATTAAAAGAGTCGCCTGCTCTAATACGCCGTCTATCATGCCACTTAGGCATTGCGCAGGCTGGCACACCAATCGAGGGCGATAGGCTGAGCAATGGCTTCATCAGTGATGCCAATACCTAGTCTCAGTCCTTCCGTAGAAATAATATCTGATCACTCATAACGCAAAAACTGTAGGGGAAAAGTTGCTGGTGACGAGAGGCTATCATAATGTGTGCTCTGATGCGAGAAGTCGGAATAGGGGTCAAACAAAATGGGGGGGGGGGGGCAGATCCTTTAATATATGTGTATTTTTGCCCGTCAAACATAGTCACAGACGTTTATTTCCACAACATAAACATGATATTGACGCCACTGGTCCCACGGCATGGGCTTTCGGCGCAGGACATCTCAGCGGCGCATGACGTGCGTAAAGTATCCGCTGGACGTCGCCTGTCACCGGCGCAGGACATCTCAGCGGCGCGTGACGTGCGAAAGGTATCCGCTGGACGTCGCCTGTCACCGGATCAACACGCTTCGGACCTGAAGCGAAACCGGGGAAACGGTGGATCGATCGTGCGCCTGGAGCAGATCTGGCCCACCACGCGGATGAGCCACGGCAGGGTGGACCCCGCATGGTGGATGGCGGTGGACCAGGCAGGGCGGAGCCACAGCAGGGTGGACGGCGCATGGTGGACGGCGGTGGACCAGGCAGGGTGGAGCCACAGCAGGGTGGATGGTGCACAGGCCGCCACGCAACATGAGCCGCCAGGTGTCACCAGGAAGCGGAAAGCGCTTCACTGTGTTGGCTGCCGGAGCCGCCAGCGGATTCGTCGATGCGTCTCGCCTGAAATTCATGGCCAGCGGCGGCTGCCGTAGTGAAATGGACAGTGACTGTTACCCCGCTGGCTGACTGACGCAGCGCCGCAGCTGCTGCCGTCGCTGGAAGAGCTGTTGGTGCTGAGGCTCGACGACGCACCGCACAGCAGCCTGCTGATGTATGAGAGCTACGACGTCACGGTAGCTGTTAAGAAGGCTTCCATCACCAATCGGTTGGCCCAACGAGGCGTCCCGTTCCCACCGAGACCACTCAGCTACAACTGCTGAGCTGCTGCTGAGGGGTCCGCGGACCCGAGCCGCAGTGCGTGATGCGAGCGCCTGATCTGCGGGTGGTCCGTCTGCCACCCTGCCACCCCAAGCCGAGCAGCATCGAGCAGGTGTGGTGCTGTGTGACACGTCAGTCCGGTCTTCACCAGGGCGATTCGCCCGCGCCGGCCCGCTGGTCAGACTGGATGGAGCGAGGAGGCTGTGCGCGACTGGCGCGATATGGACTGGTGTGGACTGGCGCCGTTCGCCGAGCCAGAGCTGTTGAAGACGACTTCTGGTCCACGGACAGTGAGCACGACGCACTGAGTTCACCGTCATGTACAACGCCGCAGACGAGAACGAAGACGTCGTTTTTTCTGCGTGATGACCCAGAATATGATGAGTTAAGTATGGTAACAGCAAGCTAATATTATTCGTGTTCCGTGTGTTCTGAAACAGCATACAGCACACCAAGTCCCAGGGCCTTTGTGACGTTTCGAACCGCTTCCCTTTGGCGAGCTGCCAACATGCGTACTTAATTTAGAACAACTGTTATATTTTTACGAGTGGCGACCAGTCCACTCGCTCGACCTCAGTAGCCCCTGCACATTACCAAAATTAACACAAAATGTGTTTTTTAGGTAATATGTGACAGATGAAAAGTCAGGGAAGCCGATTGGGGCAGCTTAACCCATGCGTCAGCTTTCCAGGGGTGATCTATCGATCTATCATATACCTGAGAGGCGTGCTCTTTCACGTGCGACCATGGCTATCTTTGTCAACAAACATCCTCCAAATTTTAAGCAAATATATGTTACTGAACAACATGATATACTATGCGATGAACGAATACCTCCACACACCCATCGGTTATGTTGCATGGGGGGCATTATTATGAGTAGTGGGCAACACAGCCAGCATATAATAATCTCCTATAATGATCATTATGTAATAACGGGGTTTATGAGCGTCATGAAAATTATGGGCATTGTGGGCATTATGGGAATAATGGGCATTATTGGTAAAATTGGCACTATGGGCATAATGGGCATTACGGGCATTATGGACATTATAGGCGTGGTGAACATTATGGGCATGATGCGCATTGTGAACATGACTTAAATACGGAAATCTAACCACTAACGACAGTGGCGGTAGCAGCATTAAATCTTCGCGGAGCGTAGCACGCTTGAAAACACTTGGCCCCGGCATCTATCCGGAATATGGTACCGGGGTATCCCTATGTATACTTTATACTATATACAGCGGGTGCCGGGATACTGTCCCTATATGTGGCCGGGGACAGTATACAGCGGGGTCTCGTCGCATCCAAATCGGTTCCAGTTTTGCCGACGTCGAGGCTATTTTTGTTTCCTGCGCTCGTGCGCTGGAACTGCTTTTTGCGTTTCCTCTTACAGCATGCTGGCCTAGGCACACAGTAACTGCCTTATACGATAGACACAAATATCACACAAGCTAAACGAGAAGTTCGAGAAATTTGCGAAGACAAGCTAGCGCTGGCCAAAAATCTACCCGAAAGAACAATCAAAAGTGTTTGACAATGTCTTTTCCCATACTTAAACCCAGCTCACCAGGACGGTAGCGCCAGCAGAACCGCAGCCGAGAGTGGCACGGAATAACCGAGACAACAGCATCCGCCAACGACAGCAGCACAGGTCATCCCTGTCCCCAGTCAGGACAGCGTCCGCCAACGACAGCAGCACAAGTCATCCCTGTCCCCAGTCAGGACAAGTGCCGTCAGCCACGATCAGCCTAGCGACGTCTGATAGCGACAGTTCGCTCCAATTCGTTTCATTTGCTGACAACGAACCGCAAGATAGTGACGTTCCATGGTGGGTATAGAACTCACATCGTGACCAACTGTTGTTGCTCTTGCCACATGTAAATGTTATTGGATACACATATCCAGAGGCGCAGCCAAAGCCTTGGCAAAAGGGGGGGGGGGCAGCACAGGGTTGACACAGGGCCCGCTGATAGAAAAAGTCCCCTCCCCAAAAAAATCGCTGGATGTGGCCCATTTGTTGTTGAGGGCATGGTTTTCTCAGATATTATATCCATTTTCTGTTTCGTATAACTGAAATATAGCTCAGACGCTACCGGGAGATCAATTTCGCCTTAAGATTATAGTAAATGAACTGACAAAATCATGAGTTAAATAACTACACGAAATAAATCACCTGGGCTTTTAATTTTTGCAGTGGTCCAGTGGACTTTTTAAACCAATAGAACTCCGAAACTTTATCAGACTATTTTTAACTGGGCTGTACAGAGGTTGCAAAGATTCCTGGAATGGGTCAACAACTTGCATCAGCATTTCAAAGCCAATTTGTCTGGATGTGTTCAACAATCAGCCAGAATTTAAAAGTAGTACAAAGCATGCAACATAGTTCTTAGCACACGTGCTCGCATATTTTAGTAACAAAACTTCATGTTACGCTTTGCAGTCTCTATAAGTCGCAGAGCTTCGGTCCCGCGGTTAACACTAGGCTGTGGCTAGCAAGTGAACGAAAAAGGTGATGCATCTTAGAAAAGTACATTTGAACGCTTTTGGGCACGACATCATACATTTGGAGATATTCCGGACGTATATTTCACACGCGCGGTTTTTAGATTGATGAGAATATCGTATTGGTCTTTTCAGCACCGCCAAGTGGGGCTGCAATCTGATGGTGTAACTGGAAGAGTGGGTAAAGGTAAAATCTATGTTTCCCGTGGTGCTCTAACTGTTCATCTGTCCGGAGGAAACTCTCCAAGTTGTAAAAAAGGTTTGCCCAGTGTAATCTTTAAACTGTACGAATTAGTTCTGAAGGACATGTAGAAACATTATTTTACGATGGTCACTGTTCCGCGCTCGGCGCCCGCCCCTGGCGTTACTTGTAGTGGCCAACGCCGTTCGGTTTTACGAAAGCTGCGACCCAAGCCATCGCTATCTTTGCTCCCCGAGATTACGGACGTGTCATTGGGGCATCAGGACGCACTTAGTTGCTGGGGCTACATGGTGTCGCCATCCTTTCACCCCGGCAGGAGGGACGTGCATCGCGGGAAATCGAACCTGTGGTTCCCCAGACGCGCAGTGGTTAACGCGGACGCGTTAGCCACTACGCTAACAGCACCCGGCACGTAGGCTCAAACGCGTTGATGTTATTTATTTCACCAGTCGATTCTGCAAAATAATGAATATGCTCACGGAAACACCGGATGGCTTTGCGCGTCTTGAGCTCATTTCGACCCACTCCATTCAACACTAATGAGGCCCCGTATTTCTTTCCGGTAAAGGGATCCCCTTGAGTACAGCACTACGGGGCACATTGTTGTTCCGGTAGAGGGCTGAAGGGGCATGCTATCCCACCACAGTCATTCCGGCGACACGGGGCTGCATCCCTTTGCCGATCCGAAGGCCCTTAGAGGGATACATCACATCACATCGGTCCGCTCCCTGACGCGGGAGGCCTTCTGACTCGCGCAGTTGATCCCGGATCTACGCATGCACCGTCATCGACGCAACAATCTTCCTGCTCGCCGCAGGTGGTCAAATAATTGGCACATAGACTCCAGTTGGGCTTACCGGGTCCGTGCAGGAATAAGATTGCAGGGCCTATCGTTCGGTTTTGAGGGCCCTGACCGGCACAGGACTTCTGTTACCTCAATGCGAGCACTCGTCATGAGTCATTATATTTTCTTTGATTGTCAGAGGGCCCCGACCAACACAAGAGATTTTTCGCCATTCGGGCCCCTATCCCCGTCCCTGTTGAGCAAATCTTCCCCTGGCTGATTCGAGGCCCCTTGTTGACACAAAATGACCATAGTGCCCGGCAAGGCACTGTGGGCCCTTGAACGATACAGGAACCCGACCAATGTAAGTCGCGGGCACAGCATTTTCCCTGCTTGGGAAAAGGGCCCCAGAGCTCAGACTAACATGGAGCCGACTGTTCGTTGCTCGCGATCTCTGGCAGAAATAGAGGAACACTCTGTTTCAGGGGCCTCAATCGGTGCAAGAGGTCCAGTAACTGACATTTGAAAATACGGCCCTATGGGTAAGGATCCTTAGTGTGACCTAAGGCCGGCCCTCCGCACCGTTCAGCCTTCCAGTCGGGCCACTGATTTTTGGTCCCGAGAGACTCTTCGACCGCTCTTCGGGCCCTCTCAAACACCGCTCCGACTCGGGCCACTTGCCGCCACAGGACTCCTGTTCGGGACTGTGGCCCCTAACCGACACCAGGAACCCCTCATTGGGTCAGGAGCCCCGAACATTGAAAATCGCGGACTCCGGCCTCGTTTCTGCTTGGGAAATGAGTCTCGAGGGCTCAGACGGACACGGAGCCGACTATTCGGTTTTTGTGGTCTCTGACCGACTTAGACACCTGCATTGTCTCAGGGGTTCCTCAAGCAGTGCAAGAGGACTGCTGACTGAAATTTTAGGTCACGACCCTACGGGCAGAAATTCTTTTTGTGACCTATAGCCAGTCCTTCGGGCCATTATGCCTTCCAACCGGGCTCCCTCTTCGGGCCTCATCAAACGCTTCCCTTGGCCGGCTCTGGGTCCCTGGGAGCAAAGGGCCCTCTGTTAGGCGCTGTGGACCGCTGATAGACACAAGGCCTCAGACCAGTGTAAATCGTTGGCCCCGGCCTTATAGGTGATTAAGTAGTGGGTTCTCAGGCCCATACCGACGCTGAGCCGACTATGCGGTACGGTGGTACCTGGCCGACATATAGGCCGATATCGGCTCAGGGGGTCCCCGATCGGCGTAAAGGGCCCTCTGACCGTTATTTGAGGGTCCGTTTTCGCAGGTCGAGACCCCTGAATAACACTACAATCAGCCTTTTATGGATTCAAACCCTCCAATTGGGCTCTTGATCGTCGGACCCGGTGGGCTTCTGGGCTCTACGGGCCTTCTCGAGCACTGCCGAGCAATGTATATCGCTGACCCCGACTTTGTCCCTGCTTGGGAAATGGGCACTTAGCCCCATCCCGCCACGGAGCCGACTGTGCGTTACTGGTAGGGTCTGACCGAAATATAGACACTTATCGACTTAATGGGCCCCGGGTCAGCGCGCAGGGCCCTCTGGCAGGCATTGGAGTGCCCGGTCCTGCGGGCCGGGGGCCCTGAATCAAACCTCCGGCTGGCCTTCCGGGCTCTTAATCGTAGGTTCCGAGGGCTCCTCGGGTCCCTCGGAACCTAAGGAGGCGGGGAGCACGTGCCCCCTGTGCCCCCTGCCTGCGCCACTGCACCTATCTGCCGCTGGACTGATAATGGTTTCCATTCGCCTCGGCACAGTTTTTATTGCTTTCTGCAATGCTCGTGTTTTTTAAATCCTCCTGAAGCCATACTAGGGCCATGGAGGTGCGCTGACCAAAGAAGTAACGAAAATATTGGACATATTTCCTAGCCTGCTAATGATTTAAATTCGTTTCAATGTCGTTCTTTGATACATGAAAATCCTCCTAAAACCATGTTGCAAATTCTTTTACAAACGGAATTTTACGTGGAACAGCGGTTTTGAGGAACAGAATCATTCGTGGGTTATATTCCTGCTCTAACCAATAGAACTTACCTAACAACGGAACAAATATTAATTGACAAATTGACAGAAAACGAAACGAATAATGTACTGCTGTCCAGCCTGGCGTTGTTCATGTCGGTGTATGATAACCGCAGCGGTATAACGTTGTTTCCAGTTGAGCTCCTTGGGATTAACACGCACCCGGGCGGCAAAAGGTAACTGCTGCGCATTTAAGGTCAGTGGCCTTGTGTGACCTTTCGAAGGTAATAGCAACACAAATCATACAAGACTGAATTGATTTTTGCATTTGAAGAAACGTCAAGGATTACACTAGGTGGTATGTTTCTAAAAAAAATGTTGACTTGGGTCATTTTGGGTCACGTCACCTGTTCTGACCTTTAAGTCCATGGAGGATGTATAGTGCGTTTCTTGTTATCAATAGATTCAAAGTGAAAATAAAATATTACACCACACAGCAAGCTCTAAAGTAATAAAACACATTGGTCTTGGCCTTGGTCTGACCTTCATACCTGACCCTAGGTCAATGCAATTTGTTAATTCGATTGCTCTGTTGCCTATAAAACTATCACAGATGCCTATGGCTTCGTCTAACACTTCGTTGTTGCATCAGATTTAAGTGTTATCTAGAAATTGTCTTCGCTGAGTCCATGGCCTGACGTTGATCTACATTTGGCCAGTCATTTGAAAGGTCAGTGACCTTTCAAGGCACATCTAAATTTCTGATACCAAACGATCCGCTGCTAAACTGTCAATAACTATGAAAAATTTGGCGCAGCTACACCACGTCGTTTGGAAATCATTGCGCAAAAACCTTCGGGCGGACCTTACCCGAAGGACATTGACCCCCACCCGGGTGCGTGTTAAGTGTGCACCATTGCCATTTTGTCATCGTAACGTCACATTAACTTTTCACCTTTAAAACAATGTATTAGGTGTGTACATAGAGACGTCAAAACATTGCAAATTCCTTCAAAATAAAACGTCTCTGGAAACCAGATAACCCGCCTGAATCATGGCAAAGTAGATGAAACATCCATGATTTATTGCATCTTTGGTTCTGTACAGTATCGTCATCAATGCCCTCATGCATTACGAAGGAACGTCTCACTTTGGAGAAATGGTCAACATTCTCTGAATTTCCGGTACATCGCCAGCGGAGGCCATTTGGCGTCTCAAACCTGATAAAAAATGATCAACATAGAACATTTGGCCTCTAGAAAAATCGGCCTTGAATTAAACTTGTGGAACGGTGACGCATGCCCATTTATATAACCTGAGCCCATTTCGCGCCAGCATAACTTATTTCATAAGGACCCAAATGGGTATCAAATGTGCTTGCACAGCAAATAAGACCTTAAGAGGCGGACACTTTGTTTGTGGTCGGGCCAACAAAATGCTCATAAATGTTTACTCTGGAAGTATTTTTGTTTTATCACCATGTACTGATTTACCCTTGCAAGTTGGCTCGGTGTGACTAAATCATGATGTAGCGCAATGCGAAATGACTGATAGATGTGTGGTGGTGAAACAAACACCCCGGTGGAGGAGGCATTTACGGCGCTTTTGAATAGCCTGACGATAAACCTTACGTTTTGTTTCAGGTCTTCTGTTTCGATGCATTTGAGATTGCATACCAAATTATTCCCCTGTCCAAAAATGCAAGAGTGAACAGTGCTTTTGCATCGTTTTTACGTCACTACTTATCCTATATATTTTTATGCATATATATATATATATATATATATATATATATATATATATATATGTATATATACCACTCATAGTGGGGCTCTGGATTGTGGTGACACCAATTGCCTTAGCATTACAATAAGGTGAGCAGAATGCAATTTCACATGGGCCCAAGTATTTTGCATGTTTCTAGGTTCTTAAAACCTTTTGGTAGCTACGTCGTTCTAAAGGACATGTATATACAACCTCATGGACAGTGGAACCATTGCAATTGATACAGAACCAATAGGGCTTCATAAATCTCACACTCTGGAACTTTCTCATCTTTCTGGCGCCTATTGCTTAGCTGAAACCCGAAGAAGCAGTTTGAATTCCATGTATTATGGCTTAGAGAGTTTAAAAACATTGCCATGGAAACACGATTATAATACTAGTGGGGCTGAAGTGCGAATCCACACCTGAGCGATCTGTCTCCAAAAGAGCAGTGGAGCAGAAACAGCTGCTAATCTAATCTCTCCCTGAAAACGTGGGAATCGGCACTGCCTCACATTCTCTTGCTGGTTCATCATCAGATCTTATTATCATCACCAGCAGCGTGCGTAGGTCACATTATGCGCCAGTTTATGTCCGACGCATGCTTATGTTTCAAATGTCTGTCGAGGGTCGTGTTCGGCCTAAGACGTCCTTTAACGCAACTTGTGGCACAATATCCTGACCTCAGCTGACCGGGTCTTATTTGACACCCGACCCCATCTGGCTTGATCTGATGACTTCTGACCAAGCTTACGCCAGCTAGGAAGACACTTTGAGTTGCTGGAAATACTTTTCGGCGGGACACTCTTTTGAAAGTGGAGGCAACCGGCCTATCTGACATTTCACGGCCTGGTCTGATGCGAGCTAGGTTCAAGTCAACAGCACTGGACTGCTGCCCTTAAAAGTGTTAAGTGTTATCGCCGCTTGGCACTTCAGCGTAACACTTGAAACAGCTTTGTTATACTCCAGATGGCATGGAGATAGAATATTCGAACCTGACCTGACGCGATCTCGCTTAACTTGACCTGATTATTTTAGCCCGACAACGATGAAAACATCTGCGTCGTAGCATGCGCAGTGGTCGGAATCCCATCCTTTGCAGAACGTGGTGACCTTGGGTCAGGTCAAAGGCCACCAAAAAGCCAAAAATACCCAAATTGGCTGCAGACAACCCATGCTCCAAGCCTATCAGACAGATCAGCATGAAAACTGCATAAATTTATGTGCCATAGTCTATATCCAATTCTTTTCAGACAATCATGACCTTAGGTCAGGTCCTTTTCCCTTTTCCCAGGTCCCAAGTCCTTTTTCGGTCGGTCAAACATATTTTCCCGGTTTTTGGTATTTTTGGTGATTTTTGACCTGATTTTCTGCTGTTGCATTCTGGAAATAAAAGGTGATCGACCAAACGTTGTCGAATAATGCAGCTTCGGTGTCGATCAGCGCTATAGGTTCAGAGCATAGGGTTGATAGCAGGTTTGGTTGGCAGTATAGTTCCTCCCGTGTTTGAGATGTTCCGCAACCGGGGTCCTGATTATGAACACACCGTATATTTTTTCCGAGTGATGGCGAGACAAGCGCACTTTTTCATGTTGACTGGTTTAATGCATTTTGAATGCCCCACTACACCGTAGCGACCTTACACCGTGCTTTCCATCGTAATGACCTTATACAGCAGACTTAGGACACTGTCGTGCTCAAGGCCAGTGGCGCGGAGATCAACGAGGGAGGGAAAGGGGCCGAGCTCTCAACTTTTGTAAAATTTGAAATTGACCGCATCTATGCGGATATAAAAGAAATATGCAACAATGGCTATCCCCCGTCTTTGGTGGCGAAGTTCTTAGCATGGGGTGTCCGTTTGTGCCTGCCGGTACATTCCCAAGCCTGTGGGGACGCTTGGTCATGTTCAGCGGCGCCATTCTCGCCTCAGCCGTTTTCATTTGCTTTAGCTGCGGGCGAGGGAGACTCGCCTCCCTTCAAGCATTGAGGACTAAGATCTGGTTCACACCAGAGAATACACTGTCAAGTCTGAGAGAGTCCGAAGGCAAGCTCGAGAACACTTCCTTCAAATGGCTGTATTTCTGAAAACTCAGAGGTGCCCCAGAGGCTCCCAGCGGAGGCCCAGGCAATCCTCTACACGCCTGAGCGGGCTGCCTTGACAGACATCTGGGTTGGTTTGTTTTTTTTTTACAAACGGCACGCTTGCTGTGATCATTTCTTTTTTAAATGGCTGCTGCAAGTTGCCTGGTTTGCATGGCGGTCCACGTGTTTGAAGTCTTGACCCATCAACTAGAATCAGTTAAAGAGGTGGGCCAGATCGTTATCATTGATTGCCATGCTATTCTGTATGGGTATTTTTATAGATTATTATGAAACTAATTTGTCGTGGGCGCAACTCCAAAAGATAAGCATCTCACAATAATGGATGGGTTGTTTCTCGATCAGCCCATCACGCGACATGCGGCGGACAGTGATACACCAATTTTGGTGAGATACCTGACCCTTACGGAAGGAACGTCTTACCCGGCCTAATTTACACGACAGCCAACGCCTTTAACTCAGCTGCCCGTAACCTTAAAATACGCCAAATTGTAGTAGTTCGGCACATCGTCTTTGCTGACTGCCTCGTCGATCGCAATGGTAAAGCGAGCATCGGATGAAAATCGACTTAATTAGATGTGACCCGGCAGGGCTGTTTAGGCCACGGAGCTACGAGCGGCACCGTTCAGCTCGGAGGACAGCTTCGGGCGCCGCCGCCAGGGACAGCAAGAGCCGCAATCGGTACCGCCGCCAGGGGGCGATGAGGCCTGTGTGTCGGCGAAGCTTTAATGATTGGAATATGCGACATGCCTGATGTGATGAATGTCGGCATTGGGGTAGGTAAGTGGGAAACTGCCGACGGAGGCTGAACAACCGTATTGCTCACGCGTCGGAGCGACGAACGCGTTCGATAATCCATCTGACGTGTTCAGGTCGGTACCTGCAGCACCGATGTCCGGATTTGGGGACGTTTTTGAAGGGGCCGCTGGTATGGGCTGACCGTGGACTGGGCCTTGGCGTGAACTGCCTTGGCAGACATTGGTGGTTCGAAGTAAATGTGTCGTTGCCGGTGGGCGTTACATGCCATTTTGCATATTTGTTTCAGGTGACACATCACTTTCAGGTTTCAGGAGCACAAAAAACGATAATTTTACGAAACCCCATTCCATCGCAACCCCGACCCACACAAAAACGAAAAAATGCGAAAATCGATTTAGCATTTTTACTGATTGCCGGTGTAAAACTCAAATGTACCGATTTTACCGCTGGGTTTATTTCATGGACAAACAGGAGCAGCTGGTCCCGTACCCGCTAATAATTTGCTTTGTCAGCGTGTGTGACCGTATACTCGAGCCCCCATAAATCTCAAGACCACGTTGCGCACGTAGTCGCTTTCTTTCTGCTGACTGCATTTTAACATGACCCTAGAACGCATTTTACATCGCCAGCCACGCGGAGAAGCGCCGAAAAACTCGCCGAGTTTTCAGCACCTAAGGGTGATGAGCTTGGTGGCCAGGACACTTCACAGAATGATATTCGTGCGCGCTCCATGCAGAGCCCAGAGCTGGTGACCCACATGCGACAGCGTGCTGTGCAGCGTCACGGTATTTGGCACAGACGCTCTCAGCTGGTGCACGGGGTTAGCGACATTGGAATTTCACGCCCGAAAGAAAACTAGACAGTTGGCGTCAGCGGTGGAGTCATGTATTTCAGGGAACACGCACACTGTATCGACCAAAGCGAAGGCTGAACACAAACACTGCACTGTAAGTGGTGAGTATCACACCGAGACGAACACATACAAAGCCGGCCCAAGCACTCGGTGTCCACTTTACGCGAAGGGTTCTCAACATCAAGTAACAGCACGGCAAAGGCGCGTGAGCACTTACACTGCGCTCACATTCAAGAAGTTAATCCACGAGCTGTGGCCGCAATGCATGCATCCATTTCCGCCAAGGCGCGGCAGCTGGGCGGACCACACCCCAAGACAAGCGGCAATAGCGCGCCGCCCCGCAAGACTCCTCATCTCCGTCCCAGCTCGCTATAACCCGCATGAGCCATTGGCAGGCGTTCGGCGAAAAAGACACCGGAGCATCCGTCGAGCCTACAGACACCGAACGGAAGCAGGCGCGGTCACGGAGAGCACATGCTGGGTATCACAGTCATCAAAGCCAGCCGGGTTGATTATCCCGCGCAGACAGCGCTATTAGTAGTGTACAGTGACCTTGCTCTGTCGCTGCGGTATCGGCAGCCCGTTGTGTCACGCCGCTCCGCGCCCAGCCGGCGGCGGCACGTGCGCCGCCCGCCGATCAGTCGTCCTTCTTGTCGCCGGCGGCCGTCTGCTTCTGGAGACGGGCGTGCTCCTCCATGAGCTGGTCGTACTCGCGGCTGGTGGCCTCCGCCTGGCACTGCAGCATCTCGGCCTTCTTCAGTGCCGCGTCACGCTCGCCCTCCGCCTCCTCCAGCTGCTGCCGCAGCGACCTCAGGTCGTCGCCGCCCGAGCTAGGGTCGCGGCCCTCCAAAAGCCGTTGGGCGGCACTGCTGGCGCTGGTCGCCTGGCGCAGCGCCGCCTCGTTGGAGGCCTCCAGCGAGGCCTGGTGAAGCACGAGCGTCACCAGGCGCTGCAGCACCCTGGCGACGGACAGAACGCAACGTCACTCGAACGTCAGGTCACGCCCGGGAATGGCGAAGGCGCACGTGAAATTTACCGCGGTACTGAGTTTAACTTGGAACCTGTCAATCCCGATCGCAATTTTTGTTGAGAGGAACACGACACTCGTCACGCACCCTCTTTATAGAGAGCAGGCGATTACGGCAGCTGAATTAACGCTCAGGGTAAAGGATCTGGCAGTGAGCATATACCCTTCAAGGCGATGTGAAAATCGCAAAAAACATATTGCTCACAATACCCTGCAGGGGATGACTGTACTACACTATAAAAGGCTATAGAGGACATGACCGAAGAATGACGAACCACAGGGAATGACGTCACATTCCGTGCAGAGCGCATGCATTTTAAACAGCACACCAAGGTTCGTTCACAGGCATACAACGAACCGAAACCTTCCCCGAAGACAGCCTAGCACTCTGCGGTCAGAGCTTCAGCCACACTGACAACACGGAGACCGGCCGCCGGTTTGGCCCTCACAGGAACAGGAAGAGCGCGAAGCCGGAGATGTAGAAATTGCGCTGTGCCCTGAAGAGGCGCATGTGGTGCTGGATCTCCACGTCCAGGTGGCTGTGAGTGGCCAGGTCGTCTGTCTTGAAGTCACCACTGTATTTGCGCATCTCCCGGATAGCGTCTGCAGCAGGACAGGGCAGTCAGCACGCGGGCGCGCTCGCCGCATATGACACCCACGGCCGAAAACGTCTTGCTCCCAGATGTAATTGTGTGTTATGGCAGACCGGTAAAAAGGAAGAAGTCCACACATTGTGTGTAAACCATGAGATCCCAGTTCTGTAACATTCTACACTTA
Organism: Pollicipes pollicipes; assembly: GCF_011947565.3. NCBI lineage: Eukaryota > Metazoa > Arthropoda > Thecostraca > Pollicipedomorpha > Pollicipedidae > Pollicipes > Pollicipes pollicipes. Next base: position 60,880,438 of record NW_023597054.1, on the reverse strand, counting down.
TAGGGGTACATGTATATTTACATCAACTGTTTGGTCAAAGGATGCATCAATGTCTGCACACTGTTACTCCTCCCAATACACAGCCAGGAGTCAAAAACCACCAAAACCTTACCCAGGAAGGAGAGGACCAGCACCACTATTATAACACAGAAGTAGAAAAATGACTGCCGTCCAATCGCTCGTAGAAATTGTGACTGGAAGAAGGTATTCCATCTGCAATGACAAAACAGTTTGGCTTTACCAGGGAGCTGTGACACACAAGAGGCCTTGTCACAGAACTATACAGCTCCAGCTCATCCCTTTTTGGCTCAGACATTAAGGCAAAATGACCCAATACATTAGGGCTTATGTGGCATCATAGGCTTACATGGGAGTGGCAATGTTGGATGGAATTTCCGATGCTTACCAAGATTTAAGCACATGAGCCAATCACACAATTTCATTCCAAATCAAGGCAAGCCCACAAGATTCCAACTGTTCACAGCCATATACTGCAAAAATTGTATCAACATATTGACTGAAGCTTCCATTATATGGCAAAAGCACCAATATTTTTTTAATTAACCTACGCAAGCACGGCACTGGAGCACAAGACCAGAGAGAGGAGAGTATATCACTTCTGTACCACAATTTTTCATCCACCAACTCACTCTATATAGAAAATATACATATCATCTTATCCACCAATGCAGGAGCTAACCATCAATCATGCAGCTGAATTAATGACCCATCAAAACTTTATACAGATGCTGCTTTAGGATACTGTACAAAAAACAGACTACAACATTACCTTTTGGCAGATAAGAAGGGTAAAAGAAGAAGCAAGACTGCTGCTATCTCAGCATACAGAAATCCAGCAATGAGAGTCCAATGAATGCTCATGTTGGCTGATCCTGTTGGAATACCTGAAACAAAATCACAGCAGTGTAATGCAGTAAACATGCTCTATTAAACGGATTAAGCATTAGTTCAGCAGCACATTAGCAATTCAGATAACACACATAGCAAGCCACTAACAACAGATCACAATATCTCTGAAGAGGGCTGTGTAAATGAAGTAAAATATTTTTGTTTTGGTATCTTTACATGACACGTACAATTTGCCGACCGACGTATCTAATTCATGTCAAATCGGGACTGCTTTCCCATGCTTTTCACGGCTTTTTGCCCTGCAAATCTGTCAAAAAATGGAATTTCAACCCTCATGGACTCAAGAAAACTCTCAAAACTAGACTACAACTTTAATGGTGCGCCAAGGCCATGGGCCCCCACGTCAGAAACGTTGGAACACTGGTAGCGGAGACCCTCCACGAGACGGACCCTAAGACCTCCTACCACGGCCCCGGCCCCACGTCCCGAAACCAACGAGCAGTGTACGAACCCGCAAGTCTACGTCAGTTTAGCGCTGATTCAGGGACCTTGGAATTTTAAAGGTTCTTCTGGATGGTATACCAGAAATATGATATTCTTTCGTAAGCTACTAGTCGAGTCCTGCTTATTTCATACACCGCTACCAAAAAGTTCAGTGATCAAGGACTACGCTTGTTTTATTATCGTTGTCATTCACGTTGATGGGCCGCAATTCACCGCTAAAACTGGCCGCCGATATTCACTCCAACTGCGCCGTCAGTTGGATTTTATGGCGTCCAGAATAGACAACAACTGCGCAGCCGTGACGTTCTAACATTTTTGGCATTCCGTGCGCATACTTCGATGAGTCTTGCCCCTGAGTCCTCAGGTGGGGGATGGCTCACCGAGGCATGTGATGTATGGCTGGTCTGTGGAGTTCACCTGCAGACATGGTCTGTGATTTGATTTGGCCAAATATTGTGAATTCCTTAAACATGTGTTCCTATGATGATGCTCATATTCTTATGTGTTTTTCATCATTAGTGCTTAGAGTAGTGATCCAAGCGGTATATTCTTGGCCTGCCATGATATCGCTATACGTGACAATTTGAGAGATCACAATACATGACAACATTTCTGTTATTGGTCAGACTATGCATTTTGAGCACCTATGCACTTTGTCACATAATGAGACTGTCACTTGTCACTTGTGTCATGCACTTATGCCCTTTGTCACATGTTGAGGCTATCTGCCCCTTCTATGTAGTGGAAGTTGTGTAGCACCAGATTTTAAGCCATAGGTTACACATGTTGTTATGTTGTTATTAATTTTTCATTTATGTATTATTTCAACTTGTGGGTGTGCACCTCACTTTATCAGGCTATTGTTTCACAAATTTTTGTGCTGTGAATCTGGGGTATTTTAGACATGTGTTGTGCTCTATTGATACATGTCATTGATACTAGGGAATTTCATTGTTCATGTCATTGCTGTGTTTTCAATGGTAGTATGATAAGTTGTGGTGTCCAAGAGGTGATAGATGAATCCTTGCCAGTTGTCACATGAGTATGACAGCTCCTAACTTAACATGGATATCTATCTACCTCATAATATATAGATATTTACCTTACTAAGCAATCACTGCAGTGTAGCAATGTTTTTGTCATTCTTTATTTATAGGTTTGGTTCTTTATTTATGGGTTTGGTGTTCTATCACAGGGATATTTCTGGCTAGGCGTTCTATCACAGGGATATTTCTGGCTATCTTCTGTTCGCTAAGGCTCTTATACATTCACTGTATAATGCACAGTGTGCATGAGAGTCAGTTCTGAACAAGAAACCTACCAAAACTGATGTCTATGAGCCATCTGCATTGCAAAGATGGTACTGGTGTTTGACAATAATGGTATGTTTACAGTCTTAAACTACCAAATAAGATCATTTGGAAATTGTCATTTGGTGGAACAGGGACAGAATCTGCATCAAAGGACTCAACACCAGTATACCACCATAAGTTTTCAACAATATAGGAGTGGCATCATGAAAGGTAAGCTATTTGTAGCTGTAGGCCTATAGCTTTCCTTGCAGTTTTTTATCCATTTGACTTGATAATGCAATTTTTGTTTGCTGAAGCCACACAATTTTTACTTAAGTCTCTGCAGCCACCATAATTCTCCATTGATTTAGAAATTGTTCCATAAATCATTCCTGGAATTTTACCTCTGTTTGTCTCAGTAATAGCAATATGTGCAGCTCTGATCTCATCTGTTTAGTTCCAGGTGAATGATCACCACTCGTGAGGAGCACCATGGGAGTGGTGGTGGTGACAGCTCCCCAAGCCTGGGCTCATTCAGCCAGGTGCTGGCTGGCCTGGTGGGCACAACGGCCGAAGTGGCCGAGCTGACACAGCACCTGCGCCAGCTGACGGCCAGCCTGGCGCAGGAGCTGGAGGCGCAGCGCGCCGCCCGGCCGCCGGCGCCGCTGTCGGCCGGCCAGCTCAGTGGCGTCTTCCTGGCTGAGGACGGCCTGGCCGACGAGCTGCGGCGTCATTGCGCCAGCTGGACCCGCCTCGGCCGTCGGCTGGCAGCGCTGCGTGGCCGGCTGCGCGCGCACCTCTGGCAGCGACTGCTACGCCACCAGGCGGCGGCGCGCGCCGCGCTGGCCGGCCTGGTGCGCGCGCTGGACGCGGCCGTCTCGCTCCTCCTGGCGCTCAATGCCCACCGCGCCTACAGCGAGGCGGATGTGACGCACTTCCAGAAGCTGCTGGCCGTGGTCTCGGCCGTGCACGAGGCGAAGACGGCGCTGCTGGCGGCCGGCCGGCGCGGCGGGCCGCGCCTGCCCGGCCTGTGGCTGTTCGAGCTCACCTTCTGCCTGGACGAGGTCGGCCCGCCGCCATCCCTGGAGCGGTTGTGCGAGCGGCTCGGCCGCGTGCGCGCGCCCCTGCTCTCGGCGGCGCTGGAACTGCGCATGGCGCAGGCGCTGGACCTGGACGTCAGCCTGCAGCGCCACTGGCCGCCTCACGAGCTGGCGCCGGCTGCCGTTGACGCCTCGGTGCCGGCGCTCCGGCTGCCACCCATCCCGACCATCCAGGTGGAGCGCAGCTCGCCGACGTCGGGCTACACGAGCGGCGGCGAGCGGGAGGCGGATGCTGGCGAGCCGGCCGAGACGCCGCCTGACCTGGACCGCCTGCTCCGGCACGAGGAAAACGCCGTGCACAGTCTGCTGCTGGCAGTGCCCATTGGCGCTGTCGGCGGCCTGGCGGCGCAGGTAAACCGGGAAGCTGCGGCCCGCTGACGAGCGCGGCTGATGACCGGCTCGTAGCCGCTGGTGGGCTGAGGTCGGCCTGGTAAGAGCATTTGACGCGCGCTGTTGCGTTGGTGTAGCCATCTGGCTTCAGCGGTTATGTCTCGGATATTCAGGAGCGGCTTGGTGCTCCTCTGTGGTCCTGATTACTGTTCATACGTCACGTGTGAGCTGACGTCTGTGATATCGCCGCCCCTGGCGCTGGCTGTGCGTATGAGGCGTTGGCAAGGCGGCGCGCGCCGGCAGGAGCGTCTGTCCAGCGGCGGCCGGCGGCGGCTGGTGCGGCTGTACCGGGACACGGTGTGGCACACCGCGAGCGACCGTCTGACGCGCCGCCTGCTGTGGCCGGCCGCCGCCGCCCGGCAGCCGGCGCTGGCCGTCTGCGGCGCGCCCGCCGCCCTCGGCTGGCTGCGCGAGGTGCTCGACCTGCTCTCAGGTCAGCTGCGGAAGCTGGCATGTCTCCCGCCCGCTGCCGGACCGGCACCGGGCTGTCCCAAAGTCGGGCCCGTGCCACTGCACGTGCCCATGCACGCGGCGATGTGTTGTTGATGCGGATGTTGTTGTGCGGCTCGCCCTGCGTCGTGCAGTGCTTTTTGACTTCCACGACAGACTGGCTGAACGGAAAGGCCGCGACCTTGCTCCCACCCTCACATGACCATGCACCTGTCATAGGAGCTGGGCTTGCCAGCACCCCAGACAGTAACCCTGCCCTGGTGTAACCCTGCCCTTAATGCCATGACCCCGTCACCCCTCTCAGGGGAACTGGGTCTGCTAGTGTCTCCATGTAATCTGAGCCTTGCCCTGCTATGACCCCGTCACCCCTCCCAGAGGAGCTAGGCCTGCTCTAGTCACGCTGCAGCTGTGGCCTGACCCTGCCCTGACCCCGTCACCCGTCTCAGTAGAGCTATGTGAAGACCCTGTCCTGACCCCATCACTTGTCTCAGAGGAGATGTGTGAGGACCCTGCTATGACCCGTCACTCCCCAGAGGAGCTGTGCCTGCTAGTGTCACACTGTAGCCTTGGCCTGACCCTGCCCTGACCCCTTCACCCCTCTCAGAGGAGATGTGTGAGCTGGGTCTGCCGGCGGCCGGCCTGGCCAGCCGCCTGCGACTGTACATCGCGCCGGCGTACGCCTGCTTCCTGCTGGCGCCGGCGCTGCACCAGGGCCAGAGCACGCGTCACGTGCCCGTGCCGCTGGAGGGCGGCCAGCAGTGCACCAAGTGCGGTCAGTGCCATTGGTGGGGTCCAGCCTCATCCACAGTCTATGTGTGTGCTCAGTTGAATGGCTATGTGCACTGTTTTAACATTTCCAAATTGGTTAAGGGAATGCGTTCCGAAATTGACGTCACATCGTGATATAAATTTTGTGTTTTTCGAGTTGCTGTATGCCGTGTCTTGCCGTGTGTATTAGCCATCAAACTGGTATCTGGCCAGGATGCAGTGGAGCAGTGGCTCGTTTGTGTAACGCCGATTTTTACTGCTCACTGTAAAGATGGACGTGCAAGGCATTGCTTGATAACGCACATTGCGGAATGTCATCAGTAATTGTCAAAGCATTACTAGTGACAGCAGTCATTGCGCAATATTGTACATCTGTCAGTGATCTCAAGTAATTTTCTAGTAATATAGGTTTGATGTCGCATTCGTGTTGGATTCTTCTGCTGTCGTTTTCCCTGGCTAACACTGGGATGTCTTCTGGTATATTAGTGTTTCTTGGTCTCATTCTTTCCGATAACCCACTGTCTCCCCCTTCTGATGGCGCCACTGCTATCTGTCCCCTCAAAATTTAAGTCTCCTTCATCGTCCTGCAGGCAAACTGTACTACAACGCCGTGGCCTTCCTGGTCGGACAGCTGAACCAGGTGCTGGCGGACCAGGCAGCCGCGCTGGCGACAGACGAGGAAGGCCCCGACCTGCTGCCGCTGCTGCAGCTGCAGTTGGTGCTCCAGCGACAGCTGTGAGTCGTGCTGAGAGCGTGGGCAGGGAGAGGACCGACTCAGAATGGCTGCTGCTGGGTGTCGGGTGGCTCACAGTTTGGCGCCTCCCTGGTGTGGTGATGCTGATGCGGGATTTGTGTATGACTACCAGTGTTTTATCAGGAAATGGCAAGTTTGACCATTTTTTACTGTTAATGAGCCCTTATATATGTCTTGGAATGGTTATAATTGTCTTTATGAATATGAGAGTCCATCTTTTTATAAACCTTACACCCACTTAAACACATTCATGAAGAATATGCGTTATAAGGACCGAACCCAGTGACATCCCTGACTCGTCGTACCTTGTCGTCTCCCACCGACGTCACTGGGGGCCGGCCGGCCCGACTGACCGCTGTCCACGGCCCGGCCGACCGTTACCCCGGCCCGACTGACCGTTACCCCGGCCCGACTGACCGTTACCCCGGCCCGACTAACAGTTACCCCGGCCCGACTAACAGTTACCCCGGCCCGACTGACCGCTTTCCCGGCCCGGCTGACCGTTACCCCGGCCGGCCGACTGTTACCCCGGCCCGGCTGACCGCTGTCCCCGGCCCGGCCGACTGTTACCTCGGCCCGACTGACCGTTACCCCGGCCCGACTGACCGTTACCCCGGCCCGACTGACCGTTACCCCGGCCCGACTGACCGCTTTCCCGGCCCGACCGACCGTTACCCCGGCCCGGCTGACCGTTACCCCGGCCCGACTGACCGTTACCCCGGCCCGGCCGACCGTTACCCTGGCCCGACTGACCCATTACCCCGGCCCGACTGACCGTTACCCCCGCCCGGCCGACCGTTACCCCGGCCCGACTGACCGTTACCCCCGGCCCGACTGACCGTTACCCCCGGCCCGGCTGACCGTTACCCCCGGCCCGACTGACCGTTACCCCGGCCCGACCGACCATTACCCTCGGCCCGACTGACCGTTACCCCGGCCCGACTGACCGTTACCCCCGGACAGACTGACCGTTACCCCGGCCCGGCTGACCGCTACCCCCGGCCCGACTGACCGTTACCCCCGGCCCGCGCCGCTCGTCCGGCAGCCGGCTGTGCCTGCACCAGCTGCACCTGTGGCTGGCGTCGCGCAGTCAGCTGCTGCTCGCCTCCTGGCAGACGTCCGCGTACTTCCTGTTGACGATGGCCGACCTGCCGCGCTGCCTGCGCCTGCTCGACTCGCTGCAGGTGATCTCCCGGCGGCCATCTGTCGCCGATCGCCGGGCGGCCGTCAGTGGTGCGCCGGGCAACCGGGCCTGGGCGTCGTCTGGCGGCCCGGCTGGACGGAGTTACAGCTAGCTGTAGAGGCCAGAGCGAGGCAGCGCGGTACATCGGCCGACGAGCCGTTGCGAAGTGAAAGGGAGATAGCATCGTGTGTAAGCCATGTCCCGGTTTAGTGTTTGCAGGTGACCAGGAGACTGGCACGCGAACGCAAGTCGTTCACGGCTTCTGCGCCTAAGCTACCCAGATCCGCGCGTTTTCAGAAAGAAACCATCTCAGATTTATGTGGTCTGTTGAGGCTGCGGGTTTGGCGTCCCTGGTTTCCTTTGAAGTCCTTCTGTTGCCTTCTGTTGCTGCTACGGCGGCGGAACGGGTGGGGTGGCGCTGACCCTCACCCCCACAGATGTACTCTTCAAACCTCATGCGTGGCATGCTCTCGACTCTACATATGGCGCGTGATCTCGCTCGCCGTTCTCCGGTTTGACGGCGCCCTGTCGTCCCGTCACAGTCAGCTCCACCGCTGGACTTGGTCCGGTCGCCGATGCCGGAGCTGCAGGAGGCCGTCAGGGAACGCGCCGACTCAGACCGCCGACTGGATCACCTCTGTCAGCTGCTGCAGGTGAGGGACGGGCTCTATCAGCTGCTGCAGGTGAGAGACGGCCTCTGTCGGCTGCTGCAGGTGAGGGACGGGCTCTGTCAGCTGCTGCAGGTGAGAGATGGGCTCTGTCAGCTGCTGCAGGTGAGAGACGGGCTCTATCGGCTGCTGCAGGTGAGAGACGGGCTCTGTCGGCTGCTGCAGGTGAGAAACGGGTTCTGTCGGCTGCTGCAGGTGAGAGACGGGCTCTGTCGGCTGCTGCAGGTGAGAGACGGGCTCTGTCAGCTGCTGCAGGTGAGGGACGGGCTCTGTCGGCTGCTGCAGGTGAGAGACGGGTTCTGTCGGCTGCTGCAGGTTAGGGACGGGCTCTGTCGGCTGCTGCAGGTGAGAGATGGGCTCTATCGGCTGCTGCAGGTGAGGGACGGGCTCTATCAGCTGCTGCAGGTGAGAGACGGGCTCTATCGGCTGCTGCAGGTGAGAGACGGGCTCTGTCGGCTGCTGCAGGTGAGGGACGGGCTCTATCGGCTGCTGCAGGTGAGGGACGGGCTCTATCAGCTGCTGCAGGTGAGAGACGGGCTCTGTCGGCAGCTGCAGGTGAGAGGTGACTGTGCCAAAATTCACTACTGCAGGTAGGGTAAGTGCACTTGCTTACGATGGAGGGGAGGATTATGCCAGCTGCTGCCTGCTGAAGGGGGGGGGGGCGAGGTGCCAGCTGTATAGAAGCCTGGCTGTAACGTGTCATCGTCGTCATTCATGCTTCGGAGTAGTGAGGCTGGGATGAAACGTGTTGTTGTAATACAGTTGGCAGATTATTGCAACGACTTCTATAAAAGCAAAACATCTGTTTACTACATCATAGCTAGGGGAGGTGAAACACGCCCTCAGTTTACCATTTGATTCCATGGGAGCGATCTCCGACCTCGTGCAGCGCTCCCTCCCAGTGGTTACAAATCGGCGCTCTCCCGGCAGGGGTGTCAGACGGCCAGCCTGTCGTCTGTTTCGGAGGCGTGCCGCAGCACGGCGCTCGCGTCGCTGGACCGCCTGATGCCGGGCAAGCTGTACTGGCGCCGGCCGGCCATGGCCGCCTCGCAGCCCAGCGACTACGTCCGGCAGTACATCGGTGAGACGTCCGCCGCGCGCATATCTGTTCGTCCAATGTTATGTGTCGCTGTGTTATGTCGTAGAGGGAGCAACAAGCCCTAATAGTCATCATTATTAGCATCATCGTGTCTTGGGACGAAAGCACATACGGATGAGATACGGTGTTTTGCCTTTGAGATGGGTTTAGAGATCTAACAAACAGGCTATACGCCGACCGCGAATTATGCATGTGATCGCGGCTGGGATGAGATTTGGAAGATAACTCTCGGTTGTAGATGTGGTTGTCCAGCCTCAATACGGAGGTGGGGGAGGAGGGGTCGTCAGCAGGACGTGGACCGACCATCACGGACGCCTGCCACCCCAGCTGTGTAGAGGGTGTGTCGTACTGAGCCAGCGCGTGAACACGTGGCCCGCTGCCCGCTGCAGATGACGTGCTGGAGGAGGTGTTGCGCGCGGTGTGCCAGCTGGGCGGCTCGCTGCAGCTGACAGTCGGCGGCCTGGTGGTGAAGGTCGCCTGCCACCCCAGCTGTGTAGAGGGTGTGTCGTACTGAGCCAGCGCGTGAACACGTGGCCCGCTGCCCGCTGCAGATGACGTTCTGGAGGAGGTGTTGCGCGCGGTGTGCCAGCTGGGCGGCTCCCTGCAGCTGACGGTCGGCGGCCTGGTGGTGAAGGTCGCCTGCCACAGCTGGATGGAGTACATCATCCAGCACAACATCAAGTTCAGGTATGATGCGTGTCAGTCACGGTGGGTATTTCGTGATTACGTTTGGTTGCCCCATTGGCGTGATAAAGTGGCCGGTTTTAAGTTACAACGTGGTTGAACGATAAGCCGAAATATGCGGGCGGCCTAGGACGTGCTGGCGAATTATTGCTCTGAATGTGGACTCAGATGATTTGTTGTCGTGTTTGGTCATGCATAACGTAATATTTGCAGCCGCGTTTGATGCACCTCATCAAGTTAAGCGCGCTCACGAAAGCCACTTTGGACAGTTCTCCCATACGCTCTTAGATATGTCCGTTGGTTGGTCGGGAAAACACGAGGACATGAGAAGCCGTCCTCGTATATATAGCTGGTATTACTATTTGTTGCAGGTGCATGGTTACTTGCGACCTGTAGAATGCGCTTAGCGCTTAAAAGACCCCGCAAACAGTCAAACAACATGGTGGAATTTGTTGGCTTTTTCCTGACGCTGCGTGGCGACACGTTTTGTAGTCCTCTGCCTGCGACATGTCCCCCGCTGAACTGATGGGAAGCGCCTGTCCCAGCTGAGGTGCTTCTGGTGCGTTACGGTCGGGTAACCTGTGTGGACGGGCGGTGTCGACGCTGGTGGAATTTATGGCGAAATGGCAGGCGAGCGGTGCGGTAATGCAAACAGAAACCAATATCATGGATGGCCGCCGCGGCAGGCTGAAAGCGCTCGCGAAATTTTGGGCTGGCTGGCGACCAGGAGCTGTGAAATGCTCAGGTGATTCATAAGCGTTCAAAATTCACATGGTCACTGCATTTAATAAACTCTCTAAGTCATTGGTTGCCAGGTCTGGTGGCGTCGTCATTGGGGCTTGATGACGTAATCAGCTACTCAGGCTGTGTGGCGTTTCCCTGTCTTTCACGCTGACAGGAAGGGCGGGCACTGCGAAGAATCGAACTCCGTACCTTCGGTTTCTCAGATGCGCAGCTCAACCACTACACTAGGTACCCCGGTGCCGGTGGCACGAGTGCATCAGCCTTGCTCCAAAATTCGTGTTTTATTCTAACCAGACATTGTTTTGCGGGACTTTATTAACTTAAGTAATGCTGTTGTGGCCTGTCTCTGGACATCTGGCACTAACTGCTGTCAGGCATCTCTTACATGATTACGTATCATTACAAGCCAGCAAGTTATCATCAACATTATAAACACTTGCATCTGTGAAGAATGGGTGTGCTTCCCCCACTCACGCGCCTCCGGCTCCCCTCGCGCGGCCCTGACCGCGTGTGCGCCCGTGCCGACAGCGTGGCCGGCGCCCGCCAGCTGGGCCGGGACGCGGGCGCGCTGCGCACCTGGCTGCGCCGCCACCCGCGTCTCTCGGACGAGGCGCGCGCCCACCTGCTGGCTGCCGACGCGCTGCGCGAGCTGGAGGGCGTGGCGCACCTGCTGCAGCGGCAGCCGCTCGAGCCGCGCTCCAACCAGGTGGCGCCGACGGCGGAGGAGGCGGCGGCGTCGGCGCCGGCGCGCTCGTCGGGCGGCTCGCTGCGCAGCGATGACATCCCGGCCGAGATGTACGTCCGCCAGCGCGAGGCGTGGCTGCGGCTGCGGCTGCGGCGCGAGGACGCGCCGACCGCGCTGCTGCGGCGCTTCTGTATGTGCCGCTGCTGCATGTGGCCCAACTGAGGGCGCGGCGGGTGAGGGCGACCCGGGCGGAGGTCGGGAGGCCGGGCTGGTGCCTCTTCCTCGCGCGGGAGCTCAGGTGATGCCGCTGGCTCCTTCGAGCTAGCCGGCGTTAACGGAAACGCGATCCGTCCACTGTTGTGAGGGTTACTGCAGGGAATTTGTCCGTGCTGGCGCTGTCGATTCGTGGCCCTGGCGATCTCGTAATCTGGGGAGCATTATGGCGGGCCGGTCCGCCCCGTTGTTGATGTGTTTGTTGATGTTGTCGCGTCTTGTCGGTGATTTGCAGATGACGCCGTGTGGCGGGGCCTCTGCGCTGCGGTCTTGTTTCGCTGCTCGCGCCGTGTGCATCTGTCGGTTCTGGGTTAGACCTGCGGTTCATCTGCTTCAGGGCTTCTCTCGTACCTGTTCGTTGTCCGCCTCGCAGTGTGTATCCGGCGAGCGCGGCGACGACCCTGCGCCGTGTCGAGCGCGCTGACCTTAGTGTCTGTTGAAGGACTGAGCAGTGTTGCCACAACTCAGCGTGGCAGGTCCGTGGTTGGCCTCTCTGGGATGGTTGCCTCCTTCGGGCGCCGCCGGTAAGCCCTAGGCCTCTTTGCGTCCGTCCTGGATCATGTGCATTCTCAGGTCACCCGCGGGGCCTTTTGATCCGTCCCGTGACCACCTACCGTCCCGCCGTGGTGCATGCGTTGTTGTAGGTCGCTCCCGATGCTGCCCCGGGCCGGCCCGGACCAGTCTGACCGGCCTTGGTCAGAGCCCAGCTCCGGCCGTGGTGAGGCTGAGGTGCCGCCGCCACCGCGTTAGACTCACGTCCACCGATGTGACAAAGCGCTACAGACCTCTAGATCGACTTCCGTGGTGACAGTTCACCGATAGTGTTGTCTCTTTGGAGACCCGATTGACTTGCGTTGGGGGCGGCAGGGACGCCACCACCATTCCTCCGCGGCAGATCTCTTGTCTGACGGTACGTGTGTTGTTCTGGCCCGGTGGGTCCGTTGCTGTTCCTATTCGGGGCCCGTTGCGCTAGCGCTGGGCGCTGTTGGATGTGAAGTACCAGCCTATCGAATGGTTAACCTAGCGTGATACATCTAGTCATTCATTCATCTTGTTGATAGCCGAGCGCGGTAGCTGTCAGGCTGCAGAATGCTGTCGTTTTCAATGAATCCTCATGTGAATTATCTACGACTTAAACATAACTTGTGCGGAAAGTCCGGAATCAAAAAATGGGAGCATATCCCACTTTTGAGTTCCAGATACAAACTTACGGCGGACAACTGAGTGATGTATTTTCCTCATGAGGACTAGCTGTCCAGAATGACGCAATAACAGTATTCGGGCTACTGTATCTGTCGTGATCTGCGCACCTGTTTTGTTGGCAGACAACGAAAGCACTCTGGTTCTAAGTGGCTTCTTTTCTCAACTCTAATCCCATTTCAACGTGTCCCTCATCCGTCTGGTCATTTCTATTTGCAATGGGAGTGCGGGACTTTTGCCTGCAATTTAATTGCTCGTAGGTGTCTAGATTAGTCGTATCCGACTCCCATGGCAGGGCCGCATCAGCTGAGTTCTTCCTCGACGGTTCAGCTTGCCAGCTAAAGCATGACTTTCGTGGAATTGTACCATCCTGGGCAAACTGCAATCTGCTAATCACTATAAAGCATGAGTCGCCGATTTTGTTGTGTTTTTACCATCCTTCGGCCAAACTATTCATTCAGTGGGCTTTGCATCTAGATTGTTTATTGTGGGATTGGAAACAATTAAGCAGATTATTTACCTTTGTTGTGCATTTGATGGCCAAGGTTCATTGTTCAGTGTCATGTTCAGTTGCGAACATTGAGGGTTCATCACATGGTGCTTGGGGGAAGACGTTCACAGGTAACACTCCCTTTAATCACTCGATATGATCTCAACTGCATGCCACTAACATTCGTCGATCTGATGTAGATACCCGCACCAAGAAGTGGAGGAAGCGTGGCGGACGTTTCTGTCTTCGCAAGGCGGGTAAAATAGCGCTCAGGCCGTGGCTGAAGAGATGTCCAGTTGTAATGCTACTGTTGAATAAACACGAAAAATAAGCCACATGTTTTCCGTCTTGGATTTCTCCAGCAGCGCAGGCAGAAGTGGGGGGCACAGGAAGCACGTGCCCCCTCGGAACCTTCGATTAAGGGCCCGAAAGGCCGACCGGAGGTCGCACTCGGGGCTCCGGCCCGCAGGGCCGGGCACTCCAACGCCAGCCAGAGGGCCCTGTGCGCTGATTAGGGGCCCATTGAGTCAAAAGGACCTACATGTCGGTCAGACGTCACCAATAACGCGGTCACTTTCGTGATGGCATGGGCCTGAGACTCCATTTCCCAGGTAGGAACCAAGCTGGGGCCAGCGATTCACGTTGGTTGGGCGTCAGCAAATGGCTGGGCCCGACAGTCATTAACGGAGGCCCTGTGTTGGTGACAAGCCCCGATTCTGCCAAAATTATTGTTCGAGGAGGCCCGAGAAGAAGAGCCTAAAGGGCCCACCAAGTCCGATTATCAAGGGCTCAATTGGAGAGTCTAAGGAACGAAGGGCTGGTCTAAGTTTTATTCAGGACCCCCGGCCTACGGGGACGGGCCCTCAAATAGTAGTCAGAAGGCCCTTTGGACCGATCGGCGACTTTCTAAGTCGATATGGGTCTATATGTCGGTCAGGCACCACCAGTGCCACACAATGTGCTCTGTGTTGGCGTGGACCTGAGGGCCCACTTCCCAATCAGCTATATAGCCAAGGCCAGTGATCTACACTGGTCGGGGGCCTTGCATCTGTCAGGGGTCCACAGCGCCTAACAGAGGGCTCTGAGCTCGCAACGGTCCCGAGCCGACCAAGGAAAGTATTGGATGAGGCCCGAAGAGGAGCCCGGGCGGCCTACCGGGACCGACGAGCAATATAAACACGAACTGGTTCGAAAACATAAGAGCCTCAAGGGTCGTAATGGTCCGGTCGTATGTCACTTAAAAAATCGTGGGTCGTAAGGTCGCCACCTAAAATATATCAGTCAGAGGTCCTCTTGCACCAGTTGGGGAACCCCTGAAGCAACGCGAGTGTCCAAGTCAGCCAGAGACCACGAACACCGCACAATCGGCTCCATGTCCATATGAGCTCTTGAGGCCTATTTTCCAACAGGAGCGTGACCGGGGCACCCGATTAGAAAAATGTTTGGTGTCCATGACACAATGAAGGGTTGCTGTGACGGTCAGGGGTCACAGCACCTTACAGGGGTCCTGTGGCGGCAGGCCGCCCCGAATAGGAACGTTTTTTGAGGGGCCCAAAGAGGAGCCGAAAGGTCTCTCGCAACCAAAGATCAAGGGCCCGATTGGGACGCTGAAGAGTCCGAAGGGCTGGCTGTAGGTCACATTAAGAACACCCTGCCCATGGGCCGTGATCTCAAATGTCAGTTAGAAAACCTCTCGGTCAGAGATCACAAACGACGGACAGCCAACTTCGCGTTGGTCTGAACTCTGGGGGCCCCATTTCCCAAGCAGGGATAAATCCAGGCACGCGATTTACATTGGTCGGAGCTCCTGTATCGTTCAGTGTCCCACAACGCCTAACAGGGTATTAACTGTGCCAACAAGGGGCCTTGCGTCGGTCAGGGGGAGATTTGCTCAATAGTGACGGAGACGGGGTCCCGAATGACAGAGGTCCTCTTGCGTTGGTCGGGGCCCTCGTGGCAATAAAAAGAAACATGAGAACTTATGACGAGTGTCCCCTTTGGAGGCAATAGAAGGGTCCTGTGCCAGTGGGGATCCCCAGTATCGAACGGTGAGCCCTCCAGACCAATTCTAGCAAGGGCCTGCTAAGCCTCACTGGAGTCTACGTACCAATTAATCGACCACCTGCGGCGATCAGGGATGCTGTTGAGTCATTGAAGGTTCCTGCGTCGATCCGAGCCAACTGCGCGTGTCAGAAGGCATCCCGCGTCAGGGAGGAGATCAATGTGATATGATATATTCCTCTAATCGTCTTCCGGTCGGCCAGGGATCCCGCCCCGTGTCACCAGAATGACAACGGTAAGACACCCTGCGGAGGCCAGAATACCTCCCCCCCCCCCCCCCGCCGCCTGTTCAGCCCCTTCCGAGAATGCTAATGTGCTCCGTTGTGTTCTTCTTAACGGAACCTTTCCCGGAAAGAAATAAAGGGTCTCATTATTAAAGAAACAAATTACATCAGGAGGTTTGAGGCTGCGCACCCGTAATCCCGGGGAGCAAGGACAGCGATGGTCTGCGTTGCCGTTTCCGAAAAACCGAACGCCTCTGGCCACTGCAAGTACGCCAGGCGGCAGGCGCCGTGCGCGCAAAAACGACCATCCCGAATTAACGTTTCGGAATGTCTTTCAAAATTATTCGCACAGTTTAAAGATTAGATTGGGCAAATACTTTAAAAATATTTGAGCCTGTCCTCTGGGCAGATTGGCAGTTGCAGTAACACGAAAAATAAAGATTCTGCATTTACTCATCGAGTTCCACCGGCAGACTACAGCACCAATTCGCCGTGCTCTTAAGGCCAATGGGTTAGAATCATCAATCTAAAAATTGCGCTGGTCAAATATGGGCCGGAATATATCCTAATTGTACGATTTCATGTCCTACAGCCTTCAAAGTTGCACCACCTATGGAAACTGCGACGCCTGGCGATGAGGTTTTTGTTGTTAAGATATGCGGGCGCGCATGCTCAAAACGACGTCACATAATTTGGATCACTACTTGTGGCCATGGTAATACAAATTGTTGACCCATTTCGAACCGCAACATGCATTCGCGAGGTCCTTGACAACACTCTACAGCCCAGATGAAAATTCTAACAGAATTTCTGAGTTCTGCCGCCTCAAAAGGAGCACGCTGCACTATTGTAAAATGAAGAGGGCCAGCAATTTATTTCATGTTGTCGTTCACCGCATTCTTTTTTTAGTTTACCAGAAACTTTAACTGGCAATATTTCTGAGTTCAATCGGTTTAAAAAGAGTGCATTGTACCATCGTAAAATGAATAGGGCCAACGATTTATTGCTGGCAGTCGTTCAACGCATGATTTTTTTTACAAAATGTTCTATAACGTTCAGGCAGAGATGATCTCGCCGTAGCGTCTGGCTTGTATTCCAGTTATCGAAGGTAGAAATGTATGATACACACACACACACACACACACACACACACACACACACACACACACACACACACACACACACACACACACACACACACACACACACACACACACACACACACACACACACACACACACACACACACACACACACACACACACACACACACACACACACACACACACACACACATATATATATATATATATATATATATATATATATATATATATATATATATATATAGCATAAAAAACATGCCCTCATTAAGAAATGGGCCATAGCCGGCCGTTTTTGGGGGGTCTTTTTGCTATCAGCGGGCCCCCTGCCAACCTTGTGTTCCCCCTTGCCAAGGCTCTGGCTGCGCGTCTGGATGTCTCTTATAAGAAAATAGCTTCGCCACGAGGAGCACACCGTTATTAGTGAGGGAGACGAGGAGGACAGGAATAGAGCGATGGGTAGCAAGAGAGACAGAGACCAGGAGAGGGAGGAGTAAGAACCTCCATTCTCTACACCTGCTAGCACACATTTCATAATGAGATCACGCGAATGACACCCAACAGGCAGCGCCACGACGGTAGTGACGGCGTCGAATGCTGAAGAGTCATGTGCTTCGGCATTGCCTGGACAGTTGACACTTCTCGTCAGTTAAAATCATGTGTCCTTGCACATGCGCTTCACGGTGTCAGAATTTTACTTTAGTTAATCACCAACGCCTTGGTGCCGAGCCTCCCTAGTCCTAGTCCGCGATGGAGCGCCATAAGCCCGCTCACGGGAGGCTGTGAGCCCAGACCCGTCTTGATTGGAGCACGCCAGTGCCTCTGAGCTCTCGTTCGAATTATATGATCCATAGCGGTCTCGAGCTTCAGGTGAACCGACCGATGTCTCAGTTCCATCGAACCATCCTCTGTTTACGCGGACAACACGGAAGTCTCGATACGGCCGTGCCGCTGTCCCTGGACGCGGTCCGTCCCCATGGCCGTGCCGCTGTCCCTGGCCGCGGTCCATCCCCATGGCTGTGCTGCTGTCCCTGGCCGCGGTCCGTTCCCATGCCTGTGCCACCGTCTCGGGCTGCGGTCCATCCCCATGGCTGTGCCGCCATCTCTGGCCGCGGTCCATCCCCATGGCTGTGCCGCCGTCTCTGGCCGCGGACCGCCTTGACGGCCGGCTGATGATGCGGTGATGGTGGTCCGGGCGTCGGTCGCCGGTGACCCACTGAGCAGGGCTGATATGCCAGGTCTGGGAGCCAGTGGCGCAAACGGAGAGGGGGAGGGGGTGGAGGGCGCGTCCCCCCTCAGGTTTCGAGGCCTTTGGAACCCTCGGGCCTGACGATTAAGGGCCAACTCCGAGGGTTGAGGGCATTTAAGGGTCGATGGGCTGGCCGGAGGTAGTATTAAAGGGTATGGCCCAAAGGGTAGGCCCTAAAATGCCAGCCAGAGGGACCTTGGCGCCGATTTGAGCCCTGAGTCGATCAGAGCTTTTATGCCGGTCAGTGTCGTAACGAACAATCGGCTCCCGGTCGTTCTGAGCTCGAGGGCATATTTCCGAAGCAAAGACAGGGCGGAGCCCGCGATATGTATTGGCCGGGACCCTCAGTCACCGAGGAGCCCCTGTATCGGCTAGCCCATAGCGTCTAGCCGAGATTCCTGTTTGGCAAGGGGGCCCAAGTCGGCCAGAGTCAGTGTTCGGGGGGCCACGAAGAGACCTCAATGGGCCAACAATCAATGGCTCGTTCGGAAGGCTGAAGGACCGAAAGGGCCTGAATGGATGGCTACAAGCCGCCATGAAGAATCCCGACCCGTGAGGCCACGACCTGACATGTCGGTCAGAGGGTCTCTTGTACCAATTAAGGACACCCTGAAACAATGCGGGCATCTGTGTCGGCCGGAGATCACCGACACCGAACAGTTGGTGACGTGTCCACCTAAGCCCTAGGAAGTCGTTTCCAAGCAGGGGCCAGGCCGGGCCCCGCGATCTGCATTGGCCGGAGTCCCGGAAACAAAGACGGGCATCTGGGTCTGTCAGGGACCTGCAATACCTAACAGGGAATCCTGTTTTGGCAAGTGTCCCGAGTGGGTGAAGGTCCGTATTTGAGGTGGCCTGAAGGAGATCTGAAGATGGGCTCAAACGGCCATCGAGACCAAGGATGAAGGGCGCGATTCGTAGGCTGAATTGTCCGAAGGACCGGCTATAAGTCACCTTAAATGGAATGTTCCACGGCGGAAAATATTCTAGAAAGCATCAGGTATGGCGAAATAAGATCCCTTTTAACTATTGGTATACCTTTAAGTGGAAAAGACTCCTCTAGATGACAAAGTTTTTCAGTTTTGTAAATATGCTCCTCAATGCGTTATTGTTTACGTCATCGCACCTTGCACAACACTGATTGAGAGTCAATTGACGGCTGTTATATTTGTAAATCGTGCTCGCGAAGGCCAGATATGTACGACTCGACAATTATATTTTTATTGGCCCTGATGGCCACGTGGCTGATGAAATGACAGGATTTGAATGACGTAATTATGACGTCGTGAATGTCTGGGCGACCTCGAAATAGTCTCCCTGAAATAGTCGGCACATTTTCACGGGCGTGTAGCCAGAAACTAGGCGTGGTTTGGGCCTTAGGAAGGGCAGGACCGTGAACTGCACTGAACGATATTCAAGATGGCCTTTTCAGTTCAAAGCCCATACAAATGTGGAACACTGTCTACCCTACTGAAGGTTAGACGATGCTTGCTCTTACACCTATCGTCAGCAGGGGCATGGTTCCGCACGATGAGATGAGGATAGGGAGAGGCGGTGGCTGAACTGTGAAATGGTACACAACCACCCCAAAATGTCGAGCAGACTGGTATTTTTCCGGATTTGACCTACTCCCTTCCCAAGCTTGGGGGGGAGGGGCTGGAGCCCTAGTTGGGAAAGCTAGAGTCCCCTGATTGGAAAGAGAATTGCACCCCTGACGATCGGACGTGTTTTCACTCATCGTCATGATTGCGCGAGTGTTCACCATAACACCTCAGCAACAGCGCCACTGACGGCCGAGCGTGTGCTCCGATTCGTCCCTAACCTAGCACCGCTCCGTCAGCCGCGACCCCTCGTCCCCGCCTCGCTGAGCGATTGCCAGACAGCGACGACCCGCGGGCGCGCCGTGCCGCGGCGGGCGGCCGGCGGCGCCGGCGGCGCGCCGTCGCTGGCGGCGGAGTCGCGGGGCGCCGTCGGTCGCGGTCGGACGGCGGCCGCGCCGCGCCCATGGCCACGCCGAGCGGCGTCATTGATCGGGATCCACCACCGGGTCCCCCAAAATCGGCGCCGTGTCGCCACTGACGGCCGCAGCGGCGGGCGACGTCTGACGGTGATGCTGACGGGGGCGACGCCCTGACAGCTCGCGATGGCGCCCCGGGGCGCCAGCCTGCTGCTGCTGGTGGCGCTGGGCGGCGCGCTGACCGCCGCCAACTCGGACGCGTCGCGCCTCTACGACCACCTGCTCTCCAACTACAACAAGCTGGTGCGGCCCGTGGTGAACAACACGGACAAGCTGCAGGTGTTCATCAAGCTCAAGCTCTCGCAGCTCATCGACGTGGTGAGTAGTCGAGGTGCGGGGTGGGGAACCGGCCGCCCGCCGCCCGATGCTCTCCCCCTCAGCTGAGCTAGGACCGATCGGTCCTGCCCGGCGCTTCGGCCCGCTGCACTGCTGCTGGAGCGTTTTATTTGGGGCCGGAGCGCTGGCGTGGGATTCGGCGTTGAAATTAGACACTGGAGAGTCAGCGGGGTGCGATGGCATTGGTGCGCCGTGGAGTGAAACGTTATAACGCGCTGCCGTGCTGGCAGCATGTCTTTGATTGAAATTGTTCAGAACCGACAGAGCAGTTAGAACAAGTCGATATTGTCTTTGGAAGTGAAGTCTGGAAGCTGATTGCCTCTCTGCGGCTGAGACGCGCTGCGTCGGATGCATGACATTCATCAGCCGGCAGTCCAGTTGGTGTTATTATTTGTTTAATATCTGTCCGGAAATAAGGAAGATTGGATTGAGATATTGTGAGACCTCAATAGCAGGCCCGTTCGGAGGATCTAAGCAATCGCAACGTTGCAGCCTGCAACTTAAAATGAGATTGCAATATTCTTTAAAGTAGGATGAATGTGCGGGTTGAATGGCAAGTTATGGCTCCACGATGCCATCCGGGTTGCAGCTTCTACCAGTAAAAACTCCTTTGGCATGCACTCGAAGATTTTGACCTCGAAAGCAGTGCCCAAGGAAGTCACCCTTCCAGATCGATCACCAGAGTACTAATTCAAACCAACAGCTTGTTCGGAGGACCCTGATGGCCAAAGGCCTACCGCAAGTAATTGTGTCCATTTGATTAGCTGGCAAATAAGGCATTGCGACCGATCGCCATATCATTGGTGTCATCCACTCAGTAAGTGCAAACAGTGGACAGATCTAAGTTCTCTAGAAAACTTAATGGTCTTAATGACCTTAAAAGATAATCGCACTAATCCGATAGTCGACATCTTGCGAACCGGAGGTGTGTCTCAGTATGTGAAGACGTGGATAAAGGAGGGGGATGGGGGGCCACCCGTGTGATGGCGCTATTTGGGGCGTCCCGCCAGAACAGCAAGCGTGGGAACACCGGGAATCTGTTCCGCCAGATCATGTATCGCATCAGCATCATGTTGGTGTTATACAAGTACATCACGAAGGCATCAAGGCGATATCAGCGTAACATTTTATCATCCCTGATATATTTAACCCGGCGAATATACCGCCTCGGCTCCGGCACTATGGGTGAAGCGGGTTTGCTCAGAGCATTCTACAGTGACCGCCGGTGAAGACCTTTTGTGAATGAGAGAATTAAACCTAAAAACTAAAATGAATTAGTAATGACATTTTGAGCTATGTCGAAAATATTTCGGGCATTATCAGAGGTGAATGGTGTCCGAAATTTTTGACTGTGGATGTTATCATAGTCAATGTTAAACCGCCTCCATTTAAAAGATGAGCATTTGTGCAACACTTCTTACGAATTTGACTACATTTACGAAGATTTAACACAGTAAGACGAGCTGGCAATAGGTGCGATCACTGCGCTGTGTGTTCCGATTAACTGTGCTCACGCGGCGAGACATACACGCAAAACTCTGAATATCTCCAAACTAGAGATGGTTTTCAAATACCTTATCATACCTGATGATGGCACCTCCACCTGCGACTGCCGAGCAGCCCCTCCACGCAAAGGACCGCGTCACACCGAGCGCCCCAGCCCCCCTCCCCCCCCGTCCAATGTTCCTCCTCCCCGGGGAGGCGTCCCGACTCGCTCTTCTGTCCCCGTATCACGTTACCCTGGTGAGTATCGCGGCGGACCATTAGTGCCGAGAGAAGGGGGGGGGGGGGGACACACTTCCACCGGGCCCCCGTCGGCTGGGCCGGGCCGGCGCAGCTCCCGGCGGTCGCACCAAGGCCCGTCGGCGGAGCCGCAGACCTCCGGTGACTCACGGCACGGAGCGTGACACGCAACGACACCGGATAATCATGGACGAAACGCGACCGGGGACGGGGACGGGGACCGGCAACAGCCGGTGTGAAACGTGACCGGTGTGTGTGCCGGTACCGGCCGGTGTCATATGCGACCGGTGCGTGTACCGGTGCCGGCCGGTGTCAAACGTAACCGGTGTGTGTACCGGTACCGGCCGGTGTCATATGCGACCGGTGCATGAGCCGGTGCCAGCCGGTGTCAAACGTAACCGGTGTGTGTACCGGTACCGGCCGGTGTCATATGCGACCGGTGCATGAGCCGGTGCCGACCAGTGTCAAACACGACCGGTGCATGAACCGGTACCGGCCGGTGTGATATGCGACCGGTGCATGAGCCGGTGCCGGCCAGTGTCAAACACGACCGGTGCGTGCACCGGTGCCGGCCGGTGTCAAACGTAACCGGTGTGTGTACCGGTACCGGCCGGTGTCACATGCGACCGGTGCGTGAACCGGTACCGGCCAGTGTCAAACACGACCGGTGCGTGAACCGGTACCGGCCGGTGTCATATGCGACCGGTGCGTGTACCGGTGCCGGCCGGTGTCAAACGTAACCGGTGTGTGTACCGGTACCGGCCGGTGTCACATGCGACCGGTGCGTGAACCGGTGCCGGCCAGTGTCAAACACGACCGGTGCGTGAACCGGTACCGGCCGGTGTCATATGCGACCGGTGCGTGTACCGGTGCCGGCCGGTGTCAAACGTAGCCGGTGTGTGTACCGGTACCGGCCGGTGTCATGTGCGACCAGTGCGTGTACCGGCACCGGCCAGTGTCAAACACGACCGGTGCGTGAACCGGTACCGGCTGCTATCATATGCGACCGGTGCGTGCACCGGTGCCGGCTGGGGTCAAACGTGACCGGTGCGTATACCAGTACCGGCCGGTGTCATATGCAACCGGTGCGTGTACCGGTGCCAGCCGGTGTCAAATGCGACCAGTATGAATTGGGGTATTCTGTTGGACGGGAGTTGTGAGATTCGCTTACGTCACAGCCTTGATCATGTCCGTTATTGGCGCTGTTCAATTGCATCCCTCACTGGACCCTGAGGCGTCACGTGATGCAATGAATTTGTGAAGGTTAATAGATCAGAGTAAGCAGGCTATAAATGGAGTGTTCCACATTTGTATGGGGTTTTTAACTGCGATAGCCATCTTGAAGACCATTCGGTGCAGTTCACAGCCATGCCCGTCTTGAGACCTGAACCCGCTAAAGTTTCTGAACTACACGCCCACGAAGATGTGTCGACTTTTTCGGGGAGACTGCTGTAAGGTCATTCAGGCATTCATGACGCCATAATTACGCCATTTGCCACAATGTCATTTCAGTAGCCATGCGACGATCATGAAGGTTAAGAAAGTATAACTTTCGAGCTGCTCATAGCTGTCGTTCGTGAGCGCGATTTCCAAATATAACCGCCGTCAATTGGCTCTCAATCAATTTGGCGTTAGTTACGTTGACGTAATCAAACAATAAAGCATCGAAAAGCACATTTACTAAACAAATGCATCGTGTTGTCTAGAGCATTCCTTCCCACTTAGAAATATACCAATAGTGATAAGCGAGCTTATTTCATCATATATGTACTTGCTTCAATATCTTCAAATGTGAAACATTCCGTTTAATTGACCGTTTTTCAAAAAATGGAAGCTGACATACATTGCCTCCAGCAGCACTTGAATTTTCCAGAACTGAGTGTACATAGCCAAGTATTTGTGCTGCACTGCTTCTTGAAAAAAGACATCGTATACGGATGTGTAAATCGCAGCACTTCCACCCCCACCCCCGCCCCCAAGTATTTGGGCGCTTTGTAGGCCCGGGGGCATTTTGCCTTAGCCTTAGGCATACGTTTATATGTATATACATACGATATTTTAAATGTGTTTGAAATGGTCTTATACCATGGTATAGTTCCATTTCAAACACATATCTAACATAAAGATATATCGTTTTGAGTCGAGTAGTGAATTGCGTTTGTTTGCATATTATCACGGCTGCATTGCTTAGCGCCTTTCTTAAATGGAAGTGGAGGTGATATTGCTTTCCGGACCGCCGGCGCCTTTTATGACTGGCGAACGCTATTTTATCACTCTCAAGAGTAGGGAAATATTTTGCCTCGAGATCAAATGGCAAAATAAATATAAGGATTCTGAGAAAAGAGGTGGCTGTTCGATGGAGTGCAAGAACGCTTTTGAAAGTTTAAGTGGGTGTTTTAATGGAAGTTTAGGCGGAAGATAAGCTACTGAATAACTTTAGGTTTATTAGGATGTTTTAACGGATGTTTGCGTGGAAGCCTAAATGAGTGGTAAGGAAGGTCAAGTGGGAGTAGAAGGCGACAAGTTGACACGTTAAGGCCGTGTTTGAAGTTGATGTGTCCAAGGCGCCTGGTACCAAGGGCGAGATGTGGGGAGATTCGGCCCTGCATTGCGCAAAGGGGATTTATGGGATAACTGAGATCATCAGGAATGGCATCAGCCATGCCTGTAAACTTTGACACTATTTCAGGAATCGTGACGAGAATTCCAACGCCCCAGACGCATTCTCCGCAGCGTTTCAGCTCACCCAGCACTGTTCAACGCTCGCCTCTAACAGGCCTGACCGACAAAACCAGCCGCTCGCTGCCCTGCCGGTCGAGACCTGTTTTGTCAGATCCTCGCGAAAGACGCATATTGCCTGGTTCAAAAACGCGCATCGACCAGGAGCGCCCAGAATCCTACTTGATGTGCATGATGTAGACGTCTATGCGTGCTGCGCCTTCGAACAAGCGTGTTGTATTGCCCCCTATAATTCAAGATCAGCTGGTGATTGATGGGCGTCTGTGGAGCATACGAATCAGCGTTGTTGGCGGCTCAATACGAAACGCAGGGTATCCGAGTCCCAACGCTTCTGGTTGTCATCGCGGCACACGTTAATGTCAGTGATCGGCTGGCCATTGACCTTTCAGACGCATAGCTACCACGCGAGTATATGCCAAAAACATCGCGGTAACGGAAATGTGAGAGGATGAAAATTGCATCACGCCTTCTTTCTTCATCACTCACAAAACACCCCGACATCGTACTAAGACACACGCAGAAATGCTAAATATGCCAAAATATGTCAATTTGCCACGATGTTTTCGATCACTCTCCACCCATGCTCAGCATGTGCACTTGTTTCCTTCCTTGAAATCACATATCTTTGTGGTTTTTTATTTCTACGTGTACTTCATTCGCCGCTTGATATTCAATCCTCGCGGCGTCTCGTCCCACTGGGACGTAACGCGGCCGTCAGCCATGCGCCAGCCCACGGTCGCTCTGTTCACGCTTGAAAGCCCGCAAACGTCCCGAGATAGAAGTCCCTGTGTAGGGGAAGGCTCGAGAGCAGGGATGGCCGGAATAGACACCGCCGCACTGTCACACTTCTTGTGTTTGACTTGAATTGCATGGCCCTGGAACGGCCATTTTGGGCCGAAAGAGCTCAAACGTAGCCCAGTCAGGGTGTGGCTCAGGGGCAACATGTCTCGCGCGGGATTCAACATCGCTAAACGTAGTTAAAAGACTAACTTGGGATAGACGTGGTGGATGACTTTTTCATCCATTTTGCTAAATATTTTTCAGTGCTTGCATTCCAGCATGTGCGTGCAAGAACATAAATGAATACCGAACAAACTGCGCGCATCAGCGAGTGGGATATCTGCCACCAAAGCTGGATCCACATTCCTTCTCACGGGCGCTGCCCGTATTTCTCGGAAAATTCACCTCCATTTTGTCCGCACGCTGCTCTTCATGTTCTTGGCTGCAGCGGAGATGGCGACGGCGTTGGTCGTGCTAGACAGCGCCAGGGCAGAGCTGTCATGTCCATGACCACCTACAAGGACCACCTACAAGTAACGCCAGCCATGCGAGAAACGGTCACGTCCAGCCGATCGTCTAACTGGCCAGACATGGGCCTGGATTTCCCTTCCACCTAGCTCAGTCACCTTTGGTCGTCCATTTGCTACATATTTGTGGAGATCTACGAAGTGGTGCTGGCCCGAGCTCACGTTCCACATGCATTGTGCCTGGAGTTCCCAAACTTTACTTTACGTCGAAGCACGTGGTTCTCCCCCACGCGGATTTGTTGTGGACTGTCCCCACACAGGAGCCAGCAGGGTTCAGAGGTGAACAGACATCAGTGCCAGTGCTGGTACATAACATACATTAGTGATTGCAATATGAGACCATCGTGAATACTCGAACGGTTACCTCGTCCTCCATGCAGGCTGCCGCACTGCCGCCGTGAACTGCTTAAATAAAGGCAGGGCGCGGCGGGCCACGCCCATGACTTGGGGGCCAAAGGAGTTAACTAACAGAGTGGTCACTAGTGCTTGGCAAGAGGTGGGGCATGTAAGGCTCTGGAACAAGGTCGCGTCTTAACATGGACGGAGCTCCTGTTTTAGAGTTTGCTCGTATCCCCTTTTCGCGCCATCGTGCGCCTTATGTTGCGCGTTTCAAATGCATGTGTGCTATAAAATACAAATGCGAGTACAAGGACTTGTACTTGCGTGTCACATGTGTCAGATGTCATCTTGCAATGCGTGTATTCCAATTTTACGATGCACAACTAGGTATGTCGCAACCTAAGCCTACATCCAAGCCCATAGTGTGTGTGGTGTTCTGCACAGATGGGTATTTTATGGATCTCACAAGTAAAGGAAGCAAACATCAGTGCACATTTCTAGAAAATTCACCGAGCACGGGAACTGTTCCAAGTAGCGAAACGTTCTCAAAGCGTTTCAGCTCAACCACCGAGTAATAAAGCACACATGGTCACCTCTCTGAGAGAAGCCATGCCTATCTCTGATTTAAGGCTTCATCTCGGAACGTATAAGGCTCACTGCCCATCAAAGTTGCCGGCCGCCACAAAACCCGCTGATTTATGACAGTGATAACCTCCCCTGGGCCGTGATGCCGATGTCTCGTTAAGATGGCGGTGGTGATTAACACGCGTGGCGTAGCAAAATAGCTTCCGGAGCCCGCTCTGATCATCAATTGTGTGCGAACGTCGGATGCGGCGGCGTACAGGATTTATCCCAGCCCCACGTATACGGTCCCCCCCCTCTCTCTCTCTCTCTCTCTCTCTCTCTCTCTCTCTCTCTCTCTCTCTCTCTCTCTCTCTCTCTCTCTCTCTCTCTCTCTCTCTCTCTCTCTCTCTCTCTCTCTCTCTCTCTCTCTCTCTCTCTCTCTCTCTCTCTCTCTCTCATGCTGGATAAGCATTGATAAATCAACAAAAGCCCAAGGCAGTGGATCGAAAGTGCCATCTCAGTGGACACGTGTGCGCACTCTTATCCGGCGTGAGCACATCCGGGATGGTATGCCAACGGCGCATTTAGCTCAGACAATACCTTAATCAGTTTTCCCCTCAGTAGCTTTTTCATACTAAGCCCTGTACAGTATTGAGCATAACCTTGAAGCTATAATCAATAAACGCATTTCATAGTAATACACCGGCAGCGTCAAAAGCAATCGAAACCGGTATAACACTGTGCGGTATAGTTCGATCGACCGGCGGGCTGCACAGCATCGCCTCGGCTGGCTACGCGGCTCGGTGAGCGTTGTGTCGCCAGTGGCACTGCCGTGGGGTCGATCGTGCCGTGCTATTGTGTCGGCGCGTGATACCGCGAGACCACGGGAAACGCACGGTCGACACGGCAGGTTACGACGGACGGCCGGTCGGCACGGGCTGTGGGCGAGGTCCGGTCCGGAAGTCCAAGTCGAATCGAGTCCAGCGTTTTGCTGCAGCGCCGGTCCAGGCGTATCAGTATCGAAGTAGCGTTCCCTTCCATTTTGCCGGCAGCCTAGCTGTCGTTTCAGCGGCGCTGCTCATCATAGTCGAGGTCAAACCGTTTGGATTAAGCTAAAAAAAGGAGCCGTTTGGGAGATAGAAGAGCAGTCTTCGATTGCATTTGATACCAGCCAGTTGTCGGCGCTACCGGCCCGACGAAGCAGCCCAGTGGCAATACCGTCTCCGCAGACCTACACGGGCGAGCCAGCACCCGCCGGGAAGTGAGCTGTCCCGGTCGGTGGTCGTGTGAGCATCGGCCCAGGCCGCTGCTTCGCCGTCCGGTAATGTGTGCGCCTGACCGGCCGGCCGCGTCCCCCTCCCCCACCTCTCCGGTCAAGACTGAACGCGGCCGCGCCGACAATGAGCACATCAGTTAATCACCACTGATGTGCTGATGAAGCAGCCAACACCGAGCCGTACTTAGCCGGGCGTGCCATTGTGCGAGCGGCGCCTCCATTAGAGTGGCGCGCCGGTCGATGTCGGGTAACCAGCCGGCGTAGGAATGGGGCATTCTTCCACGTGGCTGGTGCGCCCGCAGCCCTGTCAGGTCCGGCCAGCCGGTGCTCTTCCGTCGTATCGGGCCTCATCCCGGCCCGGCCTCCCGAACAGAACGGTCAGCGGGCAGGCCGTGTGTGTTGCGCGCCCCGGTCGTTAAGCGATCGAGCATGGCAACGCTGCGTGTGCATGCCTCAAAGGGACCGCAGACCGCGTCCGCCGGCGGCGCGAGTGGACTGCGGCCGCGACAGCACTCGGCTCCATCCGCCCGAGGAAACGACGGGCGATTTATGATTCTCGCCGATGCAGCACCGGCGGCATGACAAGCGGCCGCGGATGGCGCGAGCGCCGGCCGGCGCGCGTAATCAAACGCACCGCCGCTCCGCCGATAAGATTGATCCCACCAATAAGGCGGACCTATGTTTGCGTCGGCAGAGCGGCCCGGCTGTGTCTATGGATTGGGGCGGGGCGCTCGGCATATGCGCCGCCCGCCGGCACTGCGCTGTCGGGGGTCGTTAGGTTCCGGCGGCGGGCGGCGGATCGCGTCGTTCCGGTTCAGCTGCGCCGATGTACCCACAGGCGGGTCGCGCTAATTCGGTTTGCTCACCAGAGCATCGCGGCGATCCTGGCGATGCGCCAAGAAACGCTGACCTAGACGAGAATGGGAAAGGAAATTGGCGGATGCGTGAATTGAGTTATTTATTAACAACGGTACTGCAAGCGATACCAGGCCAAGAAATGCTCTGTAACTACGCTGACTTTTAGTGACTCACAGCTGCTCAAACACTAACACAATTTCAGGCGGCAAGTTTGCCAAAACCGACAGTGCTGCTCTTCTTGTACGCACCATACTCGGCTATGTCTTGACACTCATGCTCACGACAAAATATTTATTACAATGAAACGAGCGATGCTTCAACCTCAATCCCATGGTAAGCCGTCATTTACAAGTTTATTTTTGCGGCCCGTTGGGATAAAAAGATAACCAAATAATGAACATGCCAGGTACCAGGTCTTAAAACAATTTACTAGCTGATAACGACATGCGTGACCCTGCAGCAAACGGTGATGTGCCGTGCCCTTGCGCCCAGTCATGACAATCGCGATTTGCGTCCATCTGATTTCCGCCCTAAGTCTCGAGGCGTCAAGGTGCGAGTGCGTGACTGGTTTATGGAAGCATGATGCCGAGCGTGACTGGTTTATGGGAGCATGATGCCGAGCGTGACTGGTTTATTGGAGCATGATGCGAGCGCGTGACTGGTTTATGGGAGCATGATGCCGAGTGTGACTGGTTTATGGGAGCATGATGCGAGCGCGTGACTGGTTTATGGGAGCATGATGCCGAGCGTGACTGGTTTATGGGAGCATGATGCCGAGCGTGACTGGTTTATGGGAGCATGATGCGAGCGCGTGACTGGTTTATGGGAGCATGATGCCGAGCGTGACTGGTTTATGGGAGCATGATGCCGAGCGTGACTGGTTTATGGGAGCATGATGCCGAGCGTGACTGGTTTATTGGAGCATGATGCCGAGTGTGACTGGTTTATTGGAGCATGATGCCGAGTGTGACTGGTTTATTGGAGCATGATGCCGAGCGTGACTGGTTTATGGGAGCATGATGCCGAGCGTGACTGGTTTATGGGAGCATGATGCCGAGCGTGACTGGTTTATTGGAGCATGATGCCGAGTGTGACTGGTTTATTGGAGCATGATGCCGAGTGTGACTGGTTGTGTACCGCTGCATGCAGGGTTCGTCATAGGTCACCGGCTGTGAGTGTGATGCTTGGACGCCACATCTCGCTGTTGGTCACAAATGATCGCTGCGTGCAGGATACACAGTAAGTCACCGGCTGTGGGTGCGCTGATAGGACGCCACATCTCGCTGATTGGTCACAGATGATCGCTGCGATCGAGGCGTCATCAAGTTTAAATTTCCTCCTTCTTTTTGAAATTCGGAAAAGTTGGTGGATAAACGAGCGTGGGAGTCTTTTTCCGTGATGATCGATAATTCGGCAGACGTTCGTCCCTTTACGTCAAAGGCAATTATTTTTTTACGTTTTGGTCTTAACAAAAGCTGATGTTGATGGGGCCAATTCAGATGACTGATTTTAATTATCCTTAATGATAGTGAAAGACATTCTGTTGAATGCCATCCAGTCTTCATGAATGAAGGCCCCGAAGTGATTTAAGCTTTTTTCGTGGCGTGGTGCATGACAGCATCAATCTGATTTCATACTCCAGCGAGCCACTAATGGACGCAAAAATGCCCATTTCAGCACAACAGTGTAAAGCAAGCGCAAAACGCTGGCATGGGATAATCCATGCGCGTAAATGTGTAGACGAATAGGCGCATCCCGGAATCCAGAGAATCGTTCGACAACATTGAAAAATGGACATAGGTCCGGGAGATTTTTCGAATTTTTTCTAAGCAATCCTGGAACCGAAAGTATTCTTGCAGGATTTCAAAGAAAAAAATCCAGATACAGGGGTTAGTTACCCGACAAATATTTCAAAACCAGTTGCTCTTCTGTGCGTTTATGATAAAGCTTCTAGCTCCTGTAAATACTCATTAGCACATGATAAGAATATGGCCAGGGCCCAATACAAATACATGGATACTAAATGATTATTTGAATAACGATGCATTCTTTATTGACCACACTAATGTGAACGAGTAGATAAATTGCGTATAGCGTATATATATATATATATATATATATATATATATATATATATATATATATATGTACATATGCATATACGGATGTATGTACGTATGTATGCATGTATATATACAAATATATATGGGTTCACATGCATAGGTATACGCATTAACGCACTGCATGTGTTGTGCGTGTTTTTCATGAATTAGTTAAATGTTTTGAAGTCAATCTCTTGTCAGAAATAACCCCAGCAAAAGAGCTATTATCTACTGGATTGCACAATTCTTAACGAATCTCTCAGATAAATGAGGTCGGCTTTTTGGCATCAGGACGAAGTGTAACACTAACACATGGTGCATTTATGAAGGGAACGGAGGAAGAAGGCAGTACAAATACAGCAAAATATGAACATAAAAAGAAAGGATCATGTTTAAAAAACGCTCATATCAGTGTCATGCCCAAACAAAAACATTACTCAGAGCTAATTATGAAAGAGCGACAATCTTCTCCAAAAACGCTGGTATTGTGTGACCGACATTCTTCGCCATTTGTCCCATTCTACTTGTTCACACGGGGTTCATACGAGCTCATTGCGCGCGCCAAGTGACACTTGCAGCTCATGATGCTGCACTGTTCTACCCCCGTCCAAATGCCCATCTAATGAAGACGTGCGCCACTGAAACGATAACTTTTTACGAAATACCTCCCGTACACTCTTGACTTTCTGATCGCCGTCGTTGGCTACGGCGGCTGCCGGTCTGTCGTAAGACGCGCTGGCACTCTCCTAAAGACTTACTCTGGCTGATTCGTAGGCTTAAAATGGCGGAGAACCACATGACTGACAAATGAAGAGTTGGTGCAGTCAATTCTGTCCTGTGAGGCGAAAGTGCGATACATTCCACCGGACATCAGGCATAAAATAGCCAGACTGCGTAATCTATATTCAGTTTTGTCAGGCTTGGCCTGGAACGTGCAATGTTCATCTGGAACGTCATCATATACCTAAAAATGATGTTGGTGTGTGATGCTGATCGTAAAATCCAGGCATTAGGTGGAATGCTTAGCTTTTGTTTGTCATGTTGGACCGCATTCAACGCCTATATACCTGTCAGGCAAAAGGCGTAATAATGGTGCATACGGAAAACGCCTGTGACCTCGTGGGCATTTCAAATAAAGCCCCAGTCCTCAACCAGGTAGCGCAATAGTGGTATTTTATCATGCCTGCATGACACACCGGCATTATATGAGAGACCTAGCATTTTTTTTAAATGCCGGACTACGCCAAACTCCTACAACGTGTTCATCTCGAACATCATGAATCCATGCTGAAGATACAGTAAGTGGACAGGTAGAAGAATCAATACTATAAACGGGCAAAACGTAACTTTAGGAGCTAGTGTGGTGAAGTTGGTCCCAAAACATTTCCATCCGCTTCCTGTACAGGGTAGCAAATTTTGCTGTCATTTACAATGTAAAGCGATGCTATCCAATCTGTACTGAGGGAGATGGGCCGTGGAGTAGGTAGATTGGCATGCGTGTTTTAGGTAGCAGAGGGTGAGCTAAACATAAATCAATTCTGAAAATGTGGGGAGTTTAGATTGCTGGCCCATCCACCCTGAAAACTGAGGGGAGGGGACCTTAGGCCCCTCCCGTTCCCATACCCATGACCTGCGTGTCTGAAAAGACACCAAAATGTGTGTCTGTCCAATAAGGACTTGGGCAGCACATGGAGAAGCGTTTGGAACATCCATTTGAAGTATGAACGGAACTTTATGATTCATTTCACTAATCTGCTTGCAATGGTTTGCTATTCTAAGTGCTCCAATTTTTTCCTGAAAGTAGGCGTGAGATCAGTGCTAGCGAGGGGGAATCGGGGTTGAATGAAACAAGTACTAGTAAGACACCTTGCGCGGCATGGGACGAGGAAAAGCGAACCGAGGTGAGGGTTATCTAGTATCATCACGGGGTTCAGGGGTGAAGTTTTCTTTTCAGTTGGGGAAGGGGCTCTAGCTCACCAAACGTTGAGAGTAATGTGGGCCAAATTCGGAACGGAACCCATTTTCGCCTCACGTTGGCCCCGAAACTCCGCTTTGACCACGAAATCCGTTTTGGGTTCGAATCCCGACAGAGCTATGACCGATGTGCGCTAACATATCCTCTGTAGTTGCTGGAGCTTCATAAAAGGGTGCTCGACTACATGTGTCGCGTTTCCTTAAAGGGAGTGGCAACCTTTGTTTGTACATTCCGCTTATTGTTAGATCAAA
The DNA here is from genome assembly GCF_011947565.3 of Pollicipes pollicipes. Classification (NCBI taxonomy): domain Eukaryota; kingdom Metazoa; phylum Arthropoda; class Thecostraca; order Pollicipedomorpha; family Pollicipedidae; genus Pollicipes; species Pollicipes pollicipes. The sequence continues at coordinate 60,847,143 of NW_023597054.1, read as the reverse complement.
CGGTTTGATTTTATTCGCAATGACAGTTTTCTCGAGAACCTTCTGAATAGGTCAGAATTTGCATTTTAAATAGGCTCTCCTGCAAGCAAAGTGTCATTGGACTCCCTGCTCACCACTATGGAAGTAATACATTGAATTTGCTTTGCCTCCTCCCAAGTGTAGGCTTTGCATTGTTTGCATTGCCCTTATTTGTCAAAATGCTTGCGTACGCATGCAACGAAAGCTTCAAACATCCTTCAAGGAAAAATATACGCAAACATGAGGCTATTACCCCGTGAATTAAACAAAACGGTACACTAGGGGTTTGATTTATCCCCCACTGCGTTGTGCCCAGCGACTTTCCAAAGCACACGTTGGCCCGCACTGGTTCGAACTTCAACCAATGCGTTTCTCGGCAGCCGGCCTTCGTCGCCCGCTGCGCCAATCACGGACGTTCATTCTTATGAGCGTCATTCATACCAGAAGAGGCGCCACTTTTATGCCACTTTTAACACTGGTTCGAACTTCAACCAGTGTGTCTCTCTTTGACTAGCCTTTGTCGCCCCTTGTGGCAATCGCAAACGTTAACTTTTATTGACGTCATTCACATGAGAAGAGGCGTCACTTTTAAGCCCGCTGACCCGTAATGTGCAGTCTGAAACAACTCAAAAGTAGTACCTCTAGTCTGTTACAGCTGACAACGGCTTTCAGCAGATTTTCCCGTCGTCATGACGACGGCAGTCGCACTTACAACAGTTGTCGCGGACGCGGGTTGTGCTCTGGGGCTACTACGAAAGAAAAGGGTGTGGTGTCGTGAAGAAGCGTTTTTAGTCATGCCGTGGCTCTAACCAGCGCTATTATTACACGCAAATGGACGTAAGGTTTCATCAGAGTGTATTTTTAACATATGCTCCAAAAGTGGAACACTCCGTTTAAAAACGAGGACTGCAGGGCTCGGTCTCGTGGTCCGGCCGTATGCCTGGCATTGGGTTCACTCGTCACCGGTCAGTTAACTCCTCACTCGCTCGACCTTACCTTCGTCCTCCTCACATCACCTCACGTCACTTCGTTTCTCACCGCCATGAGCTTATCCGTGGCATCCGTCGCGCGTCTCTCATGTTGATCTAAGTTATCTAGCTGACTGGTGGATCGGGCAGTCACTCCCGCCTTCGGACCTGCCGTGGTGAGAACCCCACGGGAGATGGATGCTTTTGCTGCCCAGGCGCCGGTAACCGGTGTCGAATTCGTGCTGGTAGCACTGAAGGGGTACCCGGATCGGAGATGCTGAGACTACCGGCACCAGAAACGCTAGCCTGTACCAGTGCACTCAAAATCAGTACTAGTGCAAGTACCAGTCAAACATGCTTGGAGGCCGCCACCCACGCCCCTAAGCTGGTGCCGGTGCGATGCCGGTGCCAATCCGTCTGGCCGCCGGTCCCGCCCGCCCGGGACGCGGCACCTCCCGGCCGGCCGCCGCCCCCGGGGAGGGGAATCGCGCTCGCCACCCCCGGGGAGGGTCCGGTGAATATGGAGGATCCGTGTGCGGCTCAGCCGAGCGTGAGAGACGGCTGGCCGCGGCCCGGCGGCAGATGGGGAACAGGGCTGAATGGGCCGGCCTGGTCAGCCGAGCGGCGCCCTACCGCCTCACCGCAGCCTTTCTCCACGCATTATGGTCTGTTGTGGGGCCCGCCGGAAACGCCGTCTATCGATTCCGCCAGAGGCACGTTTTTGCAGAACTGGTCTAATGTCCATTGATTTTGCAGCAATTGGCGAGTTTCTCTGGAGGTAGGTATGTCGCGTTCTTATTCACGTAAGAACGGAGGACAAGGCTGTGATGGCAAGTTTTGCAAGCAGTTGAGCTCGTATCAAGCCCTGCGGAAAGACTAGTTAGCGTAATAGTGCGAAAGAACGGAGGCAAAGCCATAAAGTATATTGGTATCAGTTTAATACAAAATTGACTTCCTGCAATGTGTTTGCGGTGGCAGCAGTAGCTTTGCATTGGCTTCATGGCGAATAATAATGATCCATCTGAAAGTAAAAACAGTGCCGCAAACTGGTCGTTCTTATTTGGGCGCTCCCAGCATGCATGTCGCCAGCCTCATCAATCATCATTCCGCACAAAGTGCATCACCCGACAGCGACTATACTGCACGTAAGGTCGACCGATCCCCTCCCCCCTCCCCACCAGCCGTGACCTGGTGTGAGACTGAGCGCGGCACCACGCCCGCTCCCCACCCAGGACCTAGTGCCGGTGGGCTGGGGAGAGACGGTGCACCCTCCTGGCTCGACCTCTCCGTCTTTGTCGGCCCCCCAATGTCCGGTCTCCATCCACTCTGTCACGGCCCAGCTCAGCCAGCCGTGCCAGCATCTTTCCTCCATCCAGAAGCTCTCTGCTTGATGACCGGCCGCCGGGGAGGCACGAAGTGTTGTCCTGTCCCGCGGAAAGACAAAGCGAATGCGCTCACGCGGTCGCTTGCGCCAGCTTAGTTCGCAGTCCACCGAAAAAACAAACCTGCGATTTGTGTCAGCGTGCTGTGGAAGACCACATGGCCCTAATGATTCCAGGCTATGCTGCTTACAAGCTACTTGCGACTTGTGTGAGCGTGGTGCGGAAGACCACGTTGTCTCGAGAGTTCCAAGCCACGTCTTTATCAACAGTGAACATGATTGGTCATACGACTGCCAGCGCGACAAACTAACATGCCTCTATGTTTTACTTTTATTCCAGAATTTGAAGAGCCAGATTATGACAACCAATCTCTGGGTGAAACATGTAAGTGATCTACTTCCTGCATTGCTAAACAATGCATTATACATGACGTATTGTATATTGTAAAGTTGTAAGCGTCGCTAAGCAATTCTTGTGGTAATCTTTTGAGCGCAGTGATTGGAGAAGAAATAAAACCATCACCGCATTGTCATTACAGCTCTTGATATTTAGCGATGCACAGTGTACAACGTATTGGTACATGTGCCATGCACACTCGAAATGAGCTTTGTTGACGGGTGAGATAACCGACGTTTTCGGACTGCCTTCCTCACACAAGCGCTGACTTGCGTCCAAAGCAAACGGTCAGCGATAGCGGTGATAAACTTGGGCTGGTATCTATTCATATTTGCGCATCGTGAATGGGAAACCTGGCTCGTCAATAACGTGGTGGGGTACGACGGGACACGATCATCATGTGTTTCCATATCCGGGCACAAACCATTTATGAATGATAATGACGTTTGTAGTTGCCAAACCAATAACCATGCATCAATATTCGTGTATAACGTATATCAATACATATATTAATAAGTGCTTAACTGCCAACAACGCCGCGGAGCACTATATATATATAATATGGTCCACTATCACATAGTCAAATTACCAATAACATGGTAGCAGACGATTGGACACGGTCATCGCATGTTTCCATATCCCGGGTCCAGCCCAGTCATGAATAACATTGCCCATGGCGTGTGCACAAAGCTTCATATTAGGCCAAATTGCTGTCACGCCTACCATGCAGTATGCATGTGTGTACCGTATAGCTGGGTCTGCGTTCTGACCGACCCGCGAGTGGTCCGCGTGACACGTGTGACACGTGGCGTGCCGGCGCCCCGGCGGCAGGCGTGGTACGATTACAAGCTCACCTGGGGACCGGAGAAGTACGGCGGCGTGGAGATGCTGCACGTGCCCTCCGACTACATCTGGAGACCCGACATCGTGCTCTACAACAAGTCAGTCGGATGATTGCTCTACCGTTCGTTCTCATTTGCACATCGGCTGATGTCCTGCTGCGGTCGCCAAGGTGTATGAGATGACATCGTTGAAGAGGCTGCCCCACAACTGTGTGGGGTTTGCACTGAGGTGGTCATTTTCATGACTATTCGGTGCAGCTCACATGTTTCTGAACTTGATGCAGGTGAGGTTGTGCAGCCTATGGCACGTCGCCTTTTTGGGAAAGTCACCCAGACACTTTTGGCGTCGTAAAAACGCCACACGAGCATCCCACCTCATCCGCTGGGTTGCGCAAATGATCAAGACAAGTATCGGCTCTTTATCATTCGTGTTTGCGGTGATGCAGCACCCAATGTCTCAACCACAGAAGGCAGTTGGCTAGTAATCAAATTGCGCCGTTCATTAGATGTCTCGATCACGAACGACATTTCGCCATGAATAACACGGACATTTGAGGAACTAGTAGATAAGACGGGCACGAGGCTGCGAATAGAATAACTTAGGAAAAGCGCCGTAACCGAAAATGTATATGCCAGGAAGGAAGATGCCACCACAGATCAGAAATAAGCAAGAAATATATATTACGGAAGAATATATGAGAACACCTGGAGGGAATGCCAAAACACACGCACAAACGCTCGTTAGATGAATTCACTCGCATAAATCAATAACCCCACTTTACGGTGCGTTTGAAACTACAAGTGAGTCATGCCTTATGTCACAAGAATATTTCGTGACGCGTCACACGATGATGCAATGTGGACCAAATTTACTAAACAGTCGAATTCTCTTATTTAAAACATCCTTTGCAGTTAATAGTATACCAGCAGTTACAAGTAACCTTAGCCCATCATGCCTGGCGCCTGCCTCGATATTTTCGCATATGGAACAGGCCCTTTAATGACCACTGAGCGGCATTGGTGAGCTTCGACATGCGCACTTTTGCGAGGCGATGTCTGTCGTTTGTAGCGGGCGGCTTTGAGGTCAGAAGTCTACCCAAACAGACAGGCCTTAACTATCACGCCTTTGGGGGACCGCGTTCCGCCAGTCACGGCCGCGCCTGACCGCGCCTGATCCTCGCAGTGCCGACGGCAACTTCGAGGTTACGTTGGCGACGAAGGCCAAGCTGCACTACAACGGTCTGGTGGAGTGGGAGCCGCCGGCCATCTACAAGTCCTCCTGCGAGATCGACGTCGAGTACTTCCCCTTCGACGAGCAGACGTGCGTCATGAAGTTCGGCAGCTGGACGTACGATGGCTTCCAGGTGAAGACTTGGCTACTACTACCTGGCTACTACTGCTTGGCTACCGCTACTACTACTGGAGCTTGCCTCGGTGATGTTTCAACAATATGCTTGGAGGCCGTACAGGAAGCCACGATTGTGGCCGGCCTGCATTGTTTTTTCCCTGCTGATGCAGCTCCTATGGCTGCATTGCAGGTGACTCAAGTCACCATGTGACTTCCATTTTGCCATCCTCTTGGCAAGATGCAGCCTTCTTGATATCTTCCTCTCTCTTGCTTCTTCCTTTCTTGCCTCTTCCTCTCTTGCTTCTTCCTCTCTTGCCTCTTGTCATCCTCTTGCCATTGTCAGGTTACAGGGGGCGGTCGGGAGATGAGCACCATGCAAATCGATCGGACAACACACGTTCATTATTATATTATGCCTCGTGCTAATCTTTGCGGCTTCAAAACGAAGCCATTTCACGCCTCACACTTCTTTCAGGTCGATCTGCGCCACTTTGACGAAGTGGAAGGATCAGATCTGGTGGAGCAGGGTGTCGATCTCTCAGAGTTCTACATGTCCGTTGAATGGGATATCCTTGATGTACCAGCCGTTCGGTAAGTACTCCTGAGTCATCGGTAAACATGAAGCTTTCAACCTTTACATTTTCCATATTTGTAGGCATTTTATTTACTAGCCTTACATAGAACCAGTTACACTCATCATGTTAATGGCCTCTTTGGATCGGTAGTCTGGTAAACAGTATCAGGTGGTCATTCCGGGGGATGTTTGTGTACAGCTCTGCTGCGAGGCTGGTGAATCAGGACATTCGGCAGTTTTCTCTGCCCGTATGCCTACTTACCGCCTGTCCAGCCTAGAATTGTTCAGAGGAGGGTTTCCTTGAGTGACCCGACAGTCCTTGTGTGTGAGGGTGACGTATCAGTTGACACTGCAAATAATGGTACTGGGTCTGATGGCCCCAGGCTCATGATGTTAGATTCGGTGACATCGGGCCTGACGACATCAAGACTGATGGTGCACCTCTTGATGCTACTCTAAATCAGTCGAGGAGTTTGATGACGCTAAACCTGATGGTGCTAGACACGTAGACTGATGACGGTGACCCATTGATGTTCCTCTGATCAGCGGAACTTGATGACGCCAAACCCGATAACGCTGGACCTGATGACACGGCGCCCGATGACGCGGTGTCTGATGGCGCGGCGTCCCACAATCTGTGGAAGGACGACGGCCTAACGACGCCGGGACGGATGACGCCGCCCCTGATGACGTCGCCTGAGGGCGGCCGCGCGGCCGCCGGCGCTCCAGTCGCCGCCGCCGTCGCGGGACGGATGACGCCGCCCCTGATGACGTCGCCTGAGGGTGGCCGCGCGGCCGCCGGCGCTCCAGTCGCCGCCGCCGTCTCGGCGCACCATCAGGTCGGCCCTCCGCCTGAGATATGACGGGAGCGGGGCGGGCCGGCAGCCGGGCTGTCGCCGCCCGCTGTAGCGTCACCATTGATCGTCTGGCCCCGGCAGAAGTGGGCCGCTTTCTGACGGATCGCTGCCGCCTGCCGGAGAGCGGCCGCGTGCCGACGAGCGGCCGTCTCGACGCAAGGTCGGGCCGGCCGTGCCGGGCCGGCCCCTTAGGACGACCGCGGGCGCCGCCGGCCCGCGGGCACCGGGCACGCACAGACTGCAGTCGGCGCATTTTGTGGCGCTCGGTGCTGGTGAGTGTTAAAGTGATGCTGTAGCGCACTGATGCATTGCAGGCACGAGAAGTTCTACACGTGCTGTGACGAGCCCTACCTGGACATCACGTTCAACATCACCATGCGGAGGAAGACGCTGTTCTACACCGTCAACCTCATCATCCCCTGCATGGGCATCTCGTTTCTGACCGTGCTGACGTTCTACCTGCCTTCGGACAGCGGAGAGAAGGTTGGCGAAGTTGATTACAATAGTTGGATACCTTTCGCTGCCAGCTGAGGGCTGCTAAACTGATAATAATTCGTTTTCTTGCACGTGGTACCATCATATCTGTACTGCTTATTAACATCACGGCACGGAGACGAATGCTCTCGATCACATTGCCTTTGTGACCGACGTGCTTCAGCTTGGGAGCACTGGAAGCAGAACTGCATTTCAATACGGCCGACCCCAGCTCCCACTGGCTGAGACTCATAAATCAGGTACAAATTGTGTTACTGCCGGGCCGGCCGACTCAGCAGAGCTCTGTCAGTTTCACAAACAAGCGACCCGTTCCCCGACCGGCGCCGACGTCACGCTCCCGCGCCGCGTCCACAGGCGGCCTCGAGCGCACAGATGAAGTCATCACAGGCCGTCACCTTCCACAGGTGACACTGTCCATCTCGATCCTCATCAGCCTGCACGTGTTCTTCCTGCTGGTGGTGGAGATCATTCCCCCGACGTCCCTGGTCGTGCCGCTGCTCGGCAAATACCTCATCTTCGCCATGATTCTCGTGTCGATAAGGTATGGTACGCTCTAATAGACTGCCATCTGGACAAAATGGCATCAGGGGAGGGGAGGGAAAGGGTAAGCGGTTGCGAGATCAGTAGTCGCCTCGACATTTGAGGGAGGCCGTGAGGTTTGTGGGCGCGTTCAAGGACGTGTTCCGCATCTGTGTACGGTTTTGAACTGAGATAGCCATTTTGAACATCATCAGCCTTCAGTTTCTGAGTTTGACGCCCACGAATTTGTTCTTAGTGTTTCGTGCAGACTATTTAAAGGTCACCCAGACATGCATCGCGCTATAGAAAAGTCATGCAAATATCGCCACCTCCATGGCCATGTAGCGCTCAAAGCCAATAAGCATATGGTCATCAAATTATTCGTGTTCTTGAGGGCGTACGTCAGTACGTTTTGTGACATTATCGAACGCCAGACAGAAATAAGACTGGGAATCGAATAGCCTAACATCAGTGTCATAACCTAGCATGTAAATGCAGGTACAAAGATAACATCACGGACAGATATTCAAGAAGACCACAAGGAAGGGTAAAAACACGAGCACATTACGATATTCGGTCCAGCGAACACACTACAGCAAACATCGCCCCCTCCCCCCCCCCCCCCCTCTCGGCAAGTTGAAATGCTACATGTGAGTGAACCCGTCCACTGCAGAGGCAATTCTAACACGGCCAGTCTGGCAGCGGTTTTGACGTCGTACAGACGTTCCATCAAGTAATCGACGATGACGTCTTGAGGAACGTGTTTACTTTATAGTGAAATTGTCTTGTGTTGGGTATTCTTTTACGCTAAAAATCAAATCAATGCTTACGGATGAGTTATTTATTATGTCTGATGCTTGCGTCAATATCTTGAAATATGGAGCATTTCTTTAATGTTTACATGATTACACTTATCCGAAAACAAGACCCAATATGTAAGCTTGAAGGAGATGTTTCACATATGCAGGTACGGAGGCGAGCATCAGATATGATGAATTAAGATCGCTTATGGTTATTGGTGTACTTTTAAGTTGCAAAGACTGTTCTAGACAATATAATTTCTCTGTTTAGTAAACATGTTCATAAATACGTCATTATTTGATTACGTCATCGTGCCTTGCACAACATTGATTGAGAGCCAATTGATGGCCGTTTAATCTGGAAATCGTGCTCACGAAAACCAGATATGAACGACTCGACCATCATATCATTCGTAACCTAGACCGTCGCATGGCTTATGGAACGCCAGGATATAAATAACGTTAACATGACGTCATGAATGTCAAGGTGACCCTGAAACACTCCCCGAAGTAGTCTTCCCGTCTTCGGGGATGTGTAGCTCAGAAATTAGAGAGGTTCTGATGTTAAGAAGGGCGGGGCTGTGAACTGCACAGAATGGTCATCAAGATGGGTACTTCAATTCAAACCCCTCTATAAATGTGAAGCACTTCATTTAAAAAGTGTATGATAGTAGTGTATCTGTGGCACGTCGGATGGCTTTGCCATGACAATAGCACAAAAGAAAGTTTGAATGAAACGGGCTAGCTTGCTCTTTCAACAATTAAAACGCGGGGTGCTAGTGCCAAATGTGTTAAACCGTAATGCAATTAACAGGATTTTCTGACTGCGACGTTCAGTCTCGCCTACCGCAAGCATCATGCCCAGCCGTCACGTCGGCATACTTATTATATAGCGAAATAACTTTGTCTAGGGCATTCTTTTACGCCAAAAATCCAATCAATGCTTACGTCAGAGTTTTTTTCATTCTATCTGATGCTTGCGCCAATATCTTGAAATATCGAGCATTTCCTTTAACGTCTACACGATTGCACTTATCCGACGACACCCGACGTGTTAAAGCTTAAAGGAAATGTTTTAATGTTTCACCTATGCGGATACGGAAGCAAACATCATATATGGTAAAACATGCTCACTTACGACTATTTGTGTACTTTTGAATAGAAAAGGCTGCTTTAGACACCACAATTTCTCTGCTTAGTAAATATCCTGTTCGATACGTCATTGCTTAATTACGTCATCGCACCTTGCACAATATTGATTGAGAGCCAATTGGCGGCCGTTAAATCTGGAAATTGTGCTCGCAAACACCAGATATGAACGACTTGACCATCATCTTATTCGTAACCTAGGTCGTCGCATGGCTTATGGAACGGCAGTATTTAAATAACGTTATGACGCCATGTGTTGTACCGTAATGCAGCGGTCGGGATTTTCTGACCGCGACATTGAGTCTCGCCTACCTCAAGCAGCATGCCCCGGCGTCGCGTCGGCTGCTTTACGACCCCGTTCGCACGTGAGCGCAAGCTTAGCCCCGGAGCCATGGCGCTGTTCGCGGAGAGTCGATCAGGTCATGAGTTCGGTCCCGCGACAGCCGGCCCCGGCTGCCACGCCGTAACCGGCGACGGGGCGCCCCGAGCGCGCTACCGAGGGCCAGGGGGCTCGCCGAAAGCCATCGGCTCTGCCGGGATGGTGCAGTAGATCAGCGCCGAACGAGGCGAGCAGCCGCCGCGGTCGGACAGCGTCGGCGACGGCGGCGGCCGGGTCAGCGCGCGCCGCCGGCCCTGCCGCCGGGCTCAGCGGCGACGCGACATAGCTGGAAGCTCACGCGACGGGCGGTTTACGAGATGTAGGCTACCATCGCTGCGGGTGTAATTCCTCGGCAGTCTGCCGCTGGTGGCTGGTGGTCCCTGTGGCCATCTGAAGCCAGGGAGAGGTACTTCTCGCAGTATTCTAAGACTGGTGATTCCCATCTCCCGCAACAGTCTCACGCTAGAGATTACCGGCTTTCGCGACAGACTAACCCTGATGATTATTACATAGTGTCTGCGGCAGGTTTATGTTCATTGGTCTGTGGTTCCCGCTACCATCTAGCGCCTGCGTTTAGCAGTTTTGGTGACAGTTTGACGCTAGGGATTGGCGATTCCACCGCGGTCTGATGCTTGCAATCAGTGGTCCCCGCTAAGAGGGGCCTCACTGTATTTACTTCCAAGCGGGCCTGAGTCCCCATCGCTGACTTGAGCCCCCCCCCCCCCTCAATGACCCTTTGAGCCCCTCAATGCATGTGAAGAAAGAGGGAATACTGGGCCAAGTGAATGCAGAACAATTATCTTATACATTGGTGCACTAGGTTGTAGGTACCTAGACACATCACTTTTAGCAATATGTATATTTTGTACCAAATTGTATCCTGAAGGTACCTGATGTTTTTGTTATGCTACCTCTTTCATGTGGTAAACCGGTCCGCAAATGTTTGACAAGCGTTTCGATGACAGCGCCTGGATTGGAATAAAGAACATTTGACTGCAATATGTGGCAGTTTTTAAAAGAACACGATGGCCCTGATCGAACTACGCATTTTTTATCGAACAGTGGCAAGTGTATTTCCCACAGTCATGCCTGTGGTGGTTCAGTCACATGGTCAGCGGTAGCGGGAGTCGTCAGTGTGAGGCGAACTATGGTTTACTAAGACACTTTGCCTGTGGTGGTTCAGTCACGTGGTCAGCGGTAGCGGGAGTCGTCAGGGTGAGGCGGACTATGGTTTACTGAGACACTTTGCCTGTGGTGGTTCAGTCACGTGGTCAGCGGTAGCGGGAGTCGTCAGTGTGAGGCGAACTATGGTTTACTAAGACACTTTGCCTGTGGTGGTTCAGTCACGTGGTCAGCGGTAGCCGGAGTCGTCAGTGTGAGGCGAACTATGGTTTACTAAGACACTTTGCCTGTGGTGGTTCAGTCACATGGTCAGCGGTAGCGGGAGTCGTCAGTGTGAGGCGAACTATGGTTTACTAAGACACTTTGCCTGTGGTGGTTCAGTCACATGGTCAGCGGTAGCGGGAGTCGTCAGTGTGAGGCGAACTATGGTTTACGAAGACACTTCGCTGAGAATTGCACTCCATTCTAAACTTTTCGCAAAAGGGCAGCTCTCAATAATTTGAAATAGGAAGTCATCCCTCCAAAGGGAAAACAATTATGATTCTAGGAAATGAAATTGTCAAGTTTTTTATAGATTTTTACATCAAGCCGGCAAATTCAAGTAGCCGACATCGGACGAAAAAAAGTCAGGTTTCGGAGATGAATGTGACGTCAACCTTAAAACGACTCGAGAAAGTAACACCCCTGCCCGCCACAGTCTGATCCTGATGATCAGTGTAATTTCCGGCTAAGTCAGTCGCTGGTGATCGGTATTTCCCGCGCCAGCCTGACGCTGGCGACGGGCGGTCCCTGCAGCATTCTGACGCCGGCAGTGCGCGGTCTCTGCGGCGGTCCGACACTGCCGGCTGGCCGAGACCCCGCCAGCGGTCCGACACTGACTGCTGGCCGAGACCCCGCCAGCGGTCCGACACTGACGGCTGGCCGAGACCCCGCCACAGCCTGACCCCGTGAACTGGTGACCCGGCAGCATCATGGTGACGGTGCTGGTGCTGAACGTGCACTGGAGGTCGCCGCAGACGCACCGGATGGCGCCCTGGGTGCGGCGGCTCTTCATCCAGCTGCTGCCCCGGCTGCTGGTGATGCGGCGGCCGCGACGACTGCGGCGCAGGTGAGAGCCGTCTCACCGGCTGGGGACGAGGGGGTGAGCTGGTCTCTCATTGAGAGTGGGCTGGGATGGTGAGCTGTCCCGATATCGGTTGGTGGGGCTGGTGAGCTTTGTCTTAACGGTGTTCAATTCATATTTACATCATGAGCTACGCCAATGAGCTAAAATTGAATTCGCACAAAATTTCCCACTGCAGTTGGCGCCCTCTAAGATACTTATAGTCATAATCATGATCATAGTAAAATCGAAAATATTTATTAATGCTTCAAGCTGCTATACCCTTCAGCCGGCTCAGAGGGGTGCTCTCTTCAGATGGCTGGCGATCCTGACAAATCCCCACGCAATTCTTTCTCCGAACATTGGAGTGATTCATCGACCACCGAATTCAAGCTGCGGCTTCGTTTTTACAATGGCCACGCCATGATTCGGAACAGCCAGAGCGCGATCAATCCTGCATGCCATCAATCTTGGGCAAACTCCTTGGAACAAACTTGAAACTGCCACACTTTGCGGAACTGGACCATCGATTGTCCTGCCAAGAACGTTGCTGCTTAATCTCGCAACTGTGGTGTGTGCCGAGTCACGCAAATGGCGTCCGAGTTGCATATGGCTTTTTGGTGCTGGTGTCCATACTGCTCGAGATTACCCTTGTCGTCGCTGCCTTCCCCCCCCCCCCCCCCCCCTCCGAGACTGTCTGCGATCCACTCCGGTCCAGTTCCGTCTGTTTACGTCAGGCCAGTCATGATAGAGTCTCTGTCAGGTCAGATGTAGTCGGTCCCAACGGTGACAGTGCTTCGCGATATTGCCCGTAACCCTTTCAGAGCAGGCAAATATCGGATGTCACAACGGAGGTTGGCGGAAAATGTTCTGTTAGAATCACCACGTAATCAAAATGGGTAATCTGTATCAAAGTCTGAATACTGTTGCACGTTGACGTTCACGTGTGCGTCAGCATGACACTTCGGTTCAGGAGCTGAGACTCACAGTGTGAGAACCGCAGCGTTGGCTGACGCCGGGGACCGCCGGCAGCCCCCGTCTGCGTGAGGGCGGGACGGGGCTGCTGTACGAGCCGTCGGCCCCGTCCGCGGATGACGCGCCAGGTCCGCCGGAGCGCTCCCCCACCCTCACTCTGGACCTGGACCGGTGAGTTCGGTTCCGAGGAGCGCTCCCCCACCCTCACTCCGGACCTGGACAGGTGAGTTTGGCTGCGAGGAGCGCTCCCCCACCCTCACTCCGGACCTGGACCGGTGAGTTCGGCTCCGAGGAGCGCTCCCCCACCCTCACTCCGGACCTGGACAGGTGAGTTCGGCTCCGAGGAGCGCTCCCCCACCCTCACGCTGGACCTGGACCGGTGAGTTTGGCTGCGAGGAGCGCTGCTGTCGTCGCATATGAGTGCCACACGCAGCCCCTTACTAATGATGTGTAAGCATGTACGTGTACATTATAAACAGTCGTCAATGCACATGGTTTTTCAGTCGGTCTCGGCAAACGTGACATAGGTCACTATCCTACATAACACGGTAAAACAAGGTGGCAGCTAGAGGCAACACGTCGCGTGTCGGGTTTCGTACCCTGTCCTTGGTGTGAACGGCTAGCTTTGACAGATTCACCACGGAAATATGGCAGTTTTTGCACTGGTCGCCGAAGGTTTCCGTAACTCGTTTCAGTCTGATGAAATATTACATTTCCGTAGTAATTCTTGCCGCAAGTTTTTGGAGCGTAATGAGGAGACTTGTGGCCGCGTTGCAGAGGCTTCGCGGACATTATTAATCCGTCTTGCCAAGTTCACGGCAAGCAGCTCCAGAACAGGTGTCGTAGTGCTGCCCTCATGCCGTCAAGTATGCAGTTGGAGTCCAGAATTTGCTCGCCAGAGGCGCACCGTGTTAGCTGGTGCGTCAGCTTCATCTCTGAAAACACTCGGGTGAAAGAGGACCAGCAATTGGTAAGTGCAATATCGTCATGATACTACAACAAGTGCATGCGTGCCATGCATTTCATATAGCCACATCTCATAAATGTATTGGACTTGCGTGTGCAGATTAAGAACTGGTTTCAAGCCTTTTACGTTTGCTGCCGACGTATAGCTCAAATATTTCGATGCATATCTACCTTTTGAGGATAGTTTTCCTGTCACGTCGCATCTTAAACTCCAGTGATGGTAGCGATGCACTCAATACATCATTGAGCGCGTCGTAATATTGTTGTTTGACCGCAGTCGTGAATAATCTGTGTGTGATCTTGGAGGGAGTGTATGGCCGAGTGGTATTATATGCTTAGTCGTGTAAACATATCACGTGTTGACACCTGTATTGTACTGTGTTTCAGTATACTATTAGGACGACTGTCCCCGCCCCAAAACTCATCGCATGGAATATATCCCTGGCCCTGACCGGCCCATCTATCAACAGGTTCGAGAGGACTGGAAATACGTGGCGATGGTGCTGGATCGGCTGTTTCTGTGGGTGTTCCTGCTGGCCGTGGTGCTGGGTACTGCCGGCATCATCCTACAGGCGCCATCTCTCTACGACGACCGTCTGGCGCTCGACCAGCGCTACTCGGAGATCAGACGGCACCGCCGCAAGTAGGCCGCGCCGAGAACTACAGACTCTTGGTTACCTCGCTAGGTGGCAGTGCTGAGAAACTGAACTCAATCTGCGCCTCGACGAGTTTTACGTACAAGAGGCGGACAGCTGGACGGCGTAATTAGGTAGACGCTTCGGTTTGTGCGGTAATGACAAACGAACATGTGAGTGGAGTGCTGTGTAGTGAACCGTCTTTTACAGAACATGGCAGGGAGTGAATGAAATTTCGCTGGGCTCGGTGCTCAATTGTTAAGTGCAGGCATTCATCAGACATTTTATATGCAGTTTTAATAAGAACGTACCTACCCTTTGATAAGTAATAGTTGATGCGCTATTTATGCACATTAAACTTGGTTCCATTGGAACCTAGCAACGTGAAGTTAGCACTCAAACGTCAATAGTGGACGGGACGTCCGAACGTTTTCTTCTCTAATAGAAAATATGTGCAACGCAGGACCTCCCCGTGCTGTTATGTTACTTGATCCTCCCCGGATCTACTAGCATTTCACAAGCTTTGGCTTAGGTTCGTAAGTGAAGTAGGCTCACTGAACAGAGCGCGAATGCTGTTGTGCGAGCATGACGAAATGCACTCGCATGTCCCTCGACAAAAAAAGTGTAGCATGCATTGGACACCGACGACCTGGACGAGGGTCGGCCTGCCCGACTTTGTGTGAGAAGTGACTGCCTCGCATCACCATGCTCAACTTTGCGTTGCCGTTAAGGTGGCGATGACAGCTAGTCGGTTCGCCACGCCCCGGCAGCTCAGTGAGAGGCCGCACCAGCTGCTCAAGAACAGTGTTTATCGATCGCAGTGAAGTCAGGCTTGTTTGAAGCTTGCTCACGTGCGGTAACCAACGGTCGCGGGGCAGTGTTCATGTCCCATCGCAAGATACCTCGTGACCCGTTTTAAAGCATGACGGATGCTGCCCAAATGCTCGTGCTCGTGTGTACTGTGAGTACGGCCGTAGCGGTCGTCGATCCAGTGCTCTCTTCTTCCCAGAAACAATACACAGCTGACTAGAAACTACAGTGGGTAGACCAGATTGTCTGAGCCTTAGCCACGTGAGACATCCGCCCGAAAGTGAGGCTGACAATGTGCGGAGATCAGCAGCGGTGCGTGTGGACGAGGTGGGTTGACCCCCGTGACACCAGACGGGGCCATGACGCGCAGACAGGGGCTTCACGGGGCCCGCCCATGACGCGTAGACAGGGGCTTCACGGGGCCCGCCCATGACGGGCGCCCGTGGCTCGGTGAGAGGGCTAGCGTGAAGACCGGGACGAGGTGCAGGTCGTACCTGTTCACCGGTGAAGCTATCGCACCAGAGGATCTTCAGCTCCATCACATCTACTGGCGAATTCCCATCCCTTGTGTTGTCGCTGCATTGAGTGTCAGGACACTGTGCGGCACCTGTTCTGGTTATGCGTCGTTCATTTCTGGCACCACACAGCAGGCTTCACCTAAGTCACAACGGAATCAAAATCAGTGTTGAGATTTACCTTCGAGGTCAGATATAATTGCTTATGCCTCATCTCGATCTCGATCAATTTTGAGCTGGTATACAAGCCTCAAAACTTTGCATGGTGTCACCCGAAAATTGTTCGTGAAACACGTTTGTTAGAATGCACGAATGCGAAATTACCTGTCAGACTGAAATGACATTTCCTGGGTGTCATTTCCAGAAATAACATTTGCATTTTCAGGAAATGACATTTCAAACATTTCAGGAAATGAAGTGTCCTTCCCTGAAATGACACCAGCCGGGTGATGGGTTCAGTTTGCAAGCAAAGGTCTTTACTTATGATGTGCTCTTTGCCCATGGAACCTACATATTTGACTATGCAATGTAATATGGTAAATAAGTCAGTAATATGACTGAAGTTATGTGAAAACGCACGACACTGTCGAGCATGTGGCCAGCGTAGTTCCTCCTTCGCTGCGCTGCTACAGGTTAATTACCAGTTTTCAGCAGGCGTGTTTGTCTGATCCTTGGTCTCTGCTGCATTCACCGTTGTAAAAGCAAATGTTTTCACTATATTCGCCATATCCGCTTTTCCATGGAACACAGGTAGCAAGAAACAAGGTGCGATAGCGTCCAAATCCAAAATAAAATGTTAGCCGGGAGTTGAAAAACGCCTTTATAATTGCATCATGTATTGTCCAGTTCAAATTCCAAACAGTCCAACATGAGCAAGCATTGCTTCGAGCAACACAGCTCACAGTGACAACATATCGTATCCTTCATCCATGTGTCCGGGTTTGCTGCATGAACAAAACGCCGATAGTCCAGAATGAATTAAGATGGTATGCCAACAACGATTGGTAAATTAATCTGGCAAACGACGCGTGTGAACCAGACGGGCGTTTGCATCCCAAACGGAGATCCAAGGATTCACGCGCAGGATCTTATTGTTGGTGGTTATTTGAGATCATGAATCCACGCTTGAGACTCAAGCACATGTCTTCGCCGGTTATGAGCCGTTTTCACCGGCCAGCGTGATCGCTCACACAAGTCGACACAAACAGCAGAGAGGCATCGAGAGACGCGCCACGAAATCCAGCTTCCGTTCGCGTGTCACGTCACACGGTGGTCACGCAGCGTACATAAGCTTGACATGGGAGCAGACACCGGGGTTCCCAGCTCAAGCAGACCGAGTCCCAGCAGCGAAAACACCGTCGGGTTCGCAACGTCATTCGAAGACGGCTCCAGCGTTTGGGAGATCGGTCATGTCCGCCTGGAAGTTGCTCTCCGTGAAATCACTCACACCACCAAAATTATATCCTTTCTGTAAAAACCTACCAACACCCCTTACAACCATTGAGCAGCAGCAGCAATTTCGTCGCAATGCGCATGTATTGAATCATGCTCTCTAAAGCCTTACCGCTACGATAGTCATCGTAGCCAACTTCACAAATGTCGATCCCTTCCATCTGCACGCTTTTCAGATCTAACACACATACCGCTCATATCAATAGATTATTTTCAAACTGATAACTCTGAGCACAGAGTCACCTTTGGGCGACTGCTCGGGTCAGATTTGACGATCACTTTCATCAGCTCACATACTTTGTTCACGCTAGCGTTTAGAAATTTCATCACGGATGAGAGGATATTTTGACAAAACATCCCAGGGCAAAAATACACCAATAAACATTGAGGTTGTACACATAACAATCCTGGTGCCAATCGGCCTTATGATCAGCATACACCCTCAGTCCAGTGCGGGCTCCAAACACCTATAGGTATATGAAAATCTTCAAGATTAAATTGTACAAGCAGCAAATATTGCTCGTCGAGCTCGGCACACGCGCTGGTCACAAGCTGCGAACACCACAATTGGCATCAACAAGTCTCCTCAGTCAGTGGATGTGGTAACTGAGCAACCAATCCGACCACGATGATCGCTGCTGCTTCTCAGGGCATGACGCCTTTCGCCACACCAGTCACCCAACGTCGCCGCCAGTAAAACAAACGCGCGGTGACGTCACTGATGTCCGACGGAGCCGCACGATGGCGCCACCGTACCTCCGATGCCACAGACCCTACTGGTGTTGACCTGATGACCCACTCGACCGACGATCCGCTCTCGGTCGCGCCTCGAGCCCATGCGAGCCCCGAGGCGCGCGGCTGGGCGCGGCCCCGCGGCGCGGCACGGTGGCGCCACCTGCGCCCGCGCAGGGACGGCGCGCACCCCCGGGTGCCTCCCGCCTCCCACCCCGGCCGCCCGGACCGCTAGCCCAGCCGCTGTCGCTCGCGCGGGCTCATGATCTCGCTGTACTGTTCGTCGATGGGCCGGCGGTCGTCGTAGAGCGTGGGCGCCTGCAGAATGATGCCGGCCGTGCCGACCAGCACGGCCAGCGTGAAGATCCACAGGAACAGTCGGTCCAGCACCATCGCCACGTACTTCCAGTCCTCCCGCACCTGCGGGCAGCGCCCGTGTGTCAGGTGTGTCAGGCACGCCGCAGGCCGGCCGCGCAACCCGCGCTCCCGGTGGGCAGCGGGATTTGTTGGAGCGCAGATTTGAGAGTCTACTTGAAGAGTAGGGGCAGACTTTGGTAAGGCAATGGCAATGAGTGAGCTACAACAAAATGTAAACATACAATAACGCAACTAGAACTGACTAGGTCGCGAATTATTGTCACCCCTTCCAATTCTGAATTGAGAGGAGCTGGGAGGGTGATGCGCCGTCATGGAGGACAAGAGATCTTGACAAATATTGAATTAAAGCATTCTGCCAAGTGTTTTCGATGCCAGAATAGCAGATGAACATCTATTAATTTCTGGTTTGCATATAAGTGGCCCGCAAACTGATCCTGACGCTGAAATGTGCAAAGGCACCGTCAATTTGCCGGACAAAAATGCTGCGCAAATCACTTTTCCGTAAAATACATTTTCAGGCAAATAAGGCATTTTTTATTTTTACAATTTGTTTACGTCATTTCATTTTTACATTCCAGACCTGAGACTCGTAGAAAGTTGCCGGACTCGGCAAGAATGTCATCATACTAACGATATTTTTTAAACCTGTTTCCAAACATTAGTATTTCCATAGGACAGCCGTCAAATCTGATGACCAATGATCTTACTCATAATGACGTAACGGAATAAACCTGTTACTCAGATTTTAGGTCAGGTCGCAAATTCATGCAACATAATGTAGTTATCCTTATATTAAACTATATTTTAAAAACAAATTATGTCATCTTAATCTAAAATCAATGAAAACTTTATTTTCAAGTAGTAAAGTAGTTCTGCAGCCGTAATGCAAGGGTAACAAATGCTTATAACTATCCCTACCGGCCGCGGAAGGGATAAATTATATGAGGCATATATTACAACGATACGATGTCCTTGATTGTACCGCCCACTGATGCCGCCCTCCCCGCCCCCCCCCCCCCCCCCCCCCCTGTCCCGCCGCGCCGCGCCCGCCGACGATCGTGACTCGCCAGAGTGCGTTTAACATGTCGAGAAATGAGC
The DNA here is from genome assembly GCF_011947565.3 of Pollicipes pollicipes. Lineage (NCBI taxonomy): Eukaryota > Metazoa > Arthropoda > Thecostraca > Pollicipedomorpha > Pollicipedidae > Pollicipes > Pollicipes pollicipes. The sequence continues at coordinate 60,827,631 of NW_023597054.1, read as the reverse complement.
GTGCAAGTCAGGAGAAGGGTATATAGTGAGAGGCGAGGAATACAACTTGCGCTGCAACCTCTCATCTACACACCATTTAAGGCCACAAGCCACGAGCAGGAAAGTTGCTCTGAACAAGACGAAGATTTTAAAGACGCAATGCCGTCATTCATGATGTGGTGTCATTCATGAAACGGAAGTTCTAAAGCCATGTCACAAAACATAATGTCGGCTGCGTCACATGAACCCTGCCGTGCACACGTTTGCATGCAACCATAAATCCCTGCATCCAGGCCCTAAGAGCACATGATTGGGTATGATTCACACACCTTCGGAAGGCAGCTGAAAGTGTGAGCTCGTATTGAACTTACCCTGGTGGTGTCCTGTTCCCTTCTGGTGCTTTCGGCTATGAACTTGACGCCTTCGAACGCCCTATACACCTCCGGGCAGTAGCCGAGGCCGCAGGATCGACCTTTCTGGCAGTTGAACTCTTCCTCCATGGAGCTGGGGTTGCCATGGATACGACACGGCGTGTTGAGCCCCAGTGCGTCCATCTCCGTCCTGAGCGCAATTGGAAGTACCTTGTCATGCCTGTATCACCACGCATGTCACTGACAGACTGCAATGGCCGCAAGTGTCAAATCAACATGTTATTGCTCTGCTACATAGCACATATGACAAAGATCGTAGTAGTGACTTATTGTAACACTGAAGTCATTATCACAACATAACGCCGATACGTTAACATAACGACGGTACACACGTAACGCCGATACATTCGCTGACAAACACGACTTTTCACATCCATCAAAATTCATCTTCATCAAAGTTCGCCCAAAACAAACGTCTTTCGAAGCAGTCTTAAAACGCTATTTCATATCGTCTTTTGGTCTCGAGCGAAGTCGAAGACAGCAAGATCAAGAAGTGAAATATTTGAGGTGCTGCACTATACGCATTTGTATTTGCTTCGGGGTGGTTCCATCAGGTATAATTTTCCTGTAGCCTTGCAGTTTGAAAAACGTACCATTTTTATTTTTGATTAGCGTACAAAGCACAATATTTCCCCGTGACCAAAAAAGTGTAAAACATGATTCGAAGGGTCCAGGTCCAAATATTGATGATTCATTACTGCAACAGCAGGTCAACAAATTCCAACGAAGGAAGATGCCGATAATGCTGTTGGCTAAAATTGGGCCGACGTCTGCACTTGATCATACGTCATTGTGCTACAACATGGGCCCGCCGATATACATCTTCGTAACCGAAGCAGAATAAGACGTGAACCGGATCACGTGCTGTTGGCTAATGCATGCTTTGACAGATCACTAAGAGGTCTCAGCACTGTCTGACCCATCTGTTGGCTAATGCATGCTTTGACAGATCACTGTCCGACACATGACTGTCTGACCCATAGGTGCGTAGGGCATCGACCGACAACGGTCGATAACCTACGCATCGCTCCGCCTCGTTTTGGCTGACGAAAGCCAGCCATTTTCAAGGCAAATTACCTGAAAACGTGTCAGAAAACGTAAGGTATGAACGAACAAAAACGTATCCGGTACGCGGCAGTCCAATCTGCCTGTTGAAATCAAGAATGTGAGCATTTTGATGCTGTTGTAAAACCTACTGGTATGCTTTTCCGAAATCAAGAATGTGAGCATTTTGATTCTGTTATAAACCTACTGGTATGCTTTTCCAAACACACGTATGGTGATGCGTCCTATGTTTTTTGTTTTATCTGTGCGACGATAGCGCTCATAACTATGATCGTTCAGCGTGTCACAAGCCGCAAAAGACGTCTTACTGGCTTACTGATTCTCGTGATAGCTAAATACTTTGAATCTAAGACGAAACTGTCAATGACGCTATTTATCCTCATGGTCCTCTGATAACATTTTTTAGACACACGTAATTCAGATCCAAATTCATCCGCATTTAATTCAAAAGCACGGAAAATCTCAGCTATGCAGTGAAGCAGACACTTCGTCAGGACCTCACACAATGTGTCGCCATCAGACATGGCCAAGGCCTGGCGCCAACGCCGGCGAGCGTCAGCGGGCTTTGTCGCCATCAGACCTGGCCAAGGTCTGGCGCCAGCGCCAGCGATCGTCAGCCGGCTCTGTCGCCATCAGACCTGGCCAAGCCCGGCTTTGTCGCCATCAGACCTGGCCGAGGCCGACTCTGTCTTCACCAGACCTGGCCAAAGCGCCGGTAAGCATCAGCCGGCTCTGTCGCCATCATACCTGACCAAGGTCTGGCGCCAGCGCCAGCGAGCGTCAGCCGGCTCTGTCGCCATCAGACCTGGCCAAGCCCGGCTCTGTCGCCATCAGACCTAGCCAAGGTCTGGCACCGGCGCCGGCGAGCTTCGGCCGGCCCTGTCGCCATCAGACCTCCTGGCCAAGGCTTGACGCCAGCGCCGGCGAGCGTCAGCCGGCTCTGTCGCCGGTCATTCCGCCCGGTCTAGCACTGTGGAGGCCGGCTGCAAAGGTAATCTCGGGAGCTGTGTGCGACTGACAGAGGCCCAGACGGCGCCCGCTGCGGCGGCGGCGACCTAATGCTGACAAGAATGCCTGCGCGATACTGGCTGAGCACAGCCCGCCCCGGGGGGCCGCAGTGTGCTTCTGCGACCGTCAGCAGCGGCTGATCCGAGAGCGGTGTGGCCCAGCAGAGCCACCGGGCCACTCTACTCCTTTGGCAGGCTGGCTAAAACCTCCGGTCTGTGAACGGGCCACGATGCGTGGTCTAAACCGGGCCCAATGCCGCCCAGATTCAGACGAAGAACGCCATGGCATAAAAGTAGTAGCACTTTCGCGCTATGTCTGGACTGATCGTTGGGTGCTGGAGAACCTAGCGAGAAACGTACATGCGTTTAACAAACATATACATAATGATCACATGATGCGTATACTGCTGCATTTGTCTCGAATATTCCAACGTTTTTCGCACGCCATCAATATCATACATTTCCAGAATTTGCCTCACCGAATGACCCGACAAACGTAAACTTGTCACGTTATTCAAGGTCCTGTCCATTGCACCGTATAAGGTAAAAACGTATGATACTGCATATCCAGTATTGTACTAGCTGTAGAATATATTCAGGGCACTGAAATGAGCCATTAAAAGGGTTAGGAAATGCAAAATGTTTGAATGAAATTTCCCTATGAGGAACAGAAAATGTTATTCTGAAACACGTCCTGTTCGACAAACTATTAGTGATTTTTATCATATGCGCTCATTAATCATAACATAAGCATTAAGCATATCATCACAAATACTTATTTATTTTGACCCTGGGCCACGAATGCGTGAAATAGATTACCACCATAATTCCGAGCACCTTCTTGTACTTAATGTAGCATTCATGTAACGCAGTACTGGCCTGCAAAAACAGAAACAAATTAAGAGCCTAACGCATGGTATGTGGAGAATAACATCAGAATCAAACATAGATGCCGCACTTTTCTACGCGAATAACGAAAAAGTTGTCTTTGAGTCAAGGCATTGTCAGGCTGTAGTTGTGAGAAGCGTTCAGCGGGCGCACCAAGCAACAAGTGAGAACGACATACTTCCTTACATACGTCTTAACCTGCTTCGATCTTCCCCTGCGTCTTCTTTCCACAACGGTCAGATTATTTCATCGCGTAGTGCATATACTCTTTCGTTACCGATACCTACGTTTCTCACAAAACACTGAGCTACTGCATACTCTGTGCCCGTTTCTCGGCGGTGATGGTCCGTGGAATTCGACCCGCCCCCCGCCCCAGCCGGGGCCGGCGCGCCCCCTGGCGGCAGATCGAGGCGGCGCGGGCCAGCTCTGCCTTCCTCCCTGGCCAGTCGTTATTGTGATGCCGGCGCGCTCCCTGGCGGCAGATCGAGGCGGCGCGGGCCAGCTCCGCCTTCCTCCCCGGCCAGTCGTGATTGTGATGTCGGCGCGCCCCATGGCGGCAGATCGAGGCGGCGCGGGCCAGCTCCGCCTTCCTCCCCGGCCAGTCGTTATTGTGGTGCCGGCGCGCTCCCTGGCGGCAGATCGAGGCGGCGCGGACCAGCTCCGCCTTCCTCCTCGGCCAGTCGTTATTGTGATGCCGGCGCGCTCCCTGGCGGCAGATCGAGGCGGCGCGGGCCAGCTCCGCCTTCCTCCCCGGCCAGTCGTTATTGTGATGCCGGAGCGCCGTTAGTAGTCGGCCTGCGGCGGCGGCGGCACGGCTCGCCATTCGGCCTGATCGCCGGGGGCCGGCGGGCGCGCCGGCCAGCGTCCCGGCGGAGACCGGCCCGCGCCAATCGGCCGGCTCGGTACGGACCGCGGCGTCATCAGTCACCGCGCACAATCACTCCCCTGGTGGGCCGGTGGCGCAGCCGGGTCTCAGGTCAGAGATGCCGCTCACCTAGCTGTGCGTGATCTAAGATGCGTGTTTGTCAGCATCAACAGGTGATGTTTAGAACGTCGCTTTTGCTTTCATGAATGATTTGGGCGTCAAGTGTACGACTTGGAAAGGCAGACATGTTTGCGTCGAACTCGAAACACGACCAGCAAAACCCTGGGTCTTTAACAGCTGTCGCAAATGTCACGCGCCACGCTGCTGGAGACCGGGACATTATTTTTGAAAACGCTAGGCATCCGTCAGAAACACGTCCAGTTCACTGATTAAGGTGTAAAGTAGCTGAATGAGGCACAATGCCGATAACGGCCCGTGCAATGCACTGACCTGGGTGTGACGTCACTGAAAGTGGAGCAGTGCGGGTAGCAGAGGCTGTTCTCCTTGAGCGGGTCACGGCCGAAGGTCGACTGCCGGCCGGCGCCGTCCGAGTACAGCCGGTCAGAGAACGAAGCGGCCGTGTCGCGCACCTCCAGCCCGTTACAGGTCCGGATCAGCACCCGGCTGGAACGGAACGGGGCCGCGTCAACACCCGGCTGGAACGGAACGGGGCCGCGTCAGCACCCGGCTGGGACGGAACGAAGCCGGATAAGCATCAGGCTGGAACGGCAGGGCCCGGATCAGCACCCGGCTGGAACAAGTCAGATTCGTACCACACCGGACCGCAAAGGAACGGGTTCCTATCAGCACCCGACTGAAACGGAACGGAGGTGGCTGTGGCGGGTACAGAGCAGCGTCTTATTCTAAACAGGCCGTCTCCGATTGCGATCTGGCCGTGATGAAGCAATGTCCGACTGGGATGGGGCAGTATTCGATGGTGGCCGGACAGCGTACGACTGACACGGGACAGCGTGCGACTAACGCGGGACAATGCGCGACTGACACGGGACAGCGTACGACTGACACGGGATAACGTGCGATTGACACGGAACAACGTGCGACTGACACGGGACAGCGTGCGACTGACGCGGGACAATGCGCGACTGACACGGGACAGCGTACGACTGACACGGGACAGCGTACGACTGACACGGGACAGCGTGCGACTGACACGTGACAATGTACGATTGACACGGGACAGCGTGTGACTGACGCGGGACAACGTGCGACTGACACGGGATACCGTACGACTGACACGGGACAGAATCGGACGCGCTGCGTCTCCATGCGAGGATGCTGTTTGAACTGGAGGGCACTGAGCTCGGGTGAGCAAAGGAATCACAGTTGACAGGTAGCGTGAGCTCACATCTTGCTCGTTTCTGACCAGCAGGCTGCGGTGGCAAACACACAATGGTCAGGGCAGCGTCGAACCGAGTCCGCGTGAAACGTTTAGAGAACGATCTTAGTTGGGTGTATGTTTGACAATGTAATGGCGCTGACTGGATAGCATGCGTACACATGTGTACACACCCGTGGTGTACACAATTTTACTTGCTTTGACAAAATGCCAGAACAACTTGCCAAACTGGAATGAGCAAGGTACACCATAAATAGTCGCGCATGCTGTGCCGTTTTCAATGTTGTCACACCATATGTCTTACATAAGCTGCGACGTTCGATCCGTTCGACTGGCGACACTGCGGTCATGTAGTTTACGTCGCACTGTGATACAGCATCACGCTGCAGATAACATTTTCTGGGTCACTGGCCCCGGGAGCAGCATGGTCTAGACCGAGCCCTCTACATAAGACGAATGCTCGGAGGGGTCCGGAATGATTACTGCCACATGTTTGTGGCAGTGTAAGGGAGCTCTCACCCCTGAACAGCGGATCTGAAGCGCAGTGAATGCGTCTTAGCTACATTGTCTATCCCATTTCCTTTCGCGCTTTGGATATGTGCTTAACCCCCGGGTAAGCTGGTCGCTTGGTCATCATGAAAGCTATCATAACCAGTCTGTTACGACATTTCACAGTTTATCCTTCAAAGGATACTAGGCTTGACCGCTTCTACTAAGCGCAAAACATCCAAAACAACTGCATAAATTTATTTCGAGGGCCGTTCTGGCCTCCCTTTTCACGCGCTTGGGTCAATTTTACCGCCCGCAAGGTTTTCTTCAGAGTAATTTTTGAAAAGTGCGGCATAATTGCACAAGGTCACAACCTAAAAACCTCAAATTTTGAGACAAGTGGTTCACATACAGGCCGGTCTTCGCCTGTGAATCTGGTATCTTTAGCCAACTTAAATTTTGAAAACGCGGGAGGTCAAACTGACCACCACTCGAGCGCACCGTATTCAACAGGCCAGCCGGGCGCGTGTCGATGTTTTGCATTTTGGCTGAAAGTCTCAAGCATTGTCAATGATACCATTTCCACTTCCACCACTTTTCATATTTAAGAATGCTGCTGCGCTTGTTTTAAGAAGTACATCTTTATTTGCACTCGGCGTCTGTTACATTTGCATCGGAAAATATATGGCCAAAACAATTATTCGCTGCTCAGGGAGCCGCCGAGTTTTCATTATTCGTACATGCAAGTCGCAAAGTGGACAACTCAGCTTTATTTGGACAACTCAGAGGACAACTTCGCGTTATTCTCAAACTCCAAACGCCCGCGGCGGAATCGCTCCTCCACCAGGATCGAAAGGAATTGCCTCGTGGTTACATCGCACAGAATCTTCGTGATTTGGGGCATAAACCATTTTTCATGACGTAGGAAAAACGTGTTTTAAATTTCTGCAACACGCGGTCCGTGGACGAGTCTGAATTTGAACAATCTGAGTTTAGCACATAGCTTGTGCATCGACAAAAGGATACACCATCGTACAAGAATAATAAATTTTGGTCAAATATCAGACTGATAAGACAATAGTATTAGCTTCATCCCTCCGAGAAAAACCAGGAGAATGGAGATATAGTTGGGTTGATATTTCGGCAACATGTCTTTATCGAAACAATAGCAGAAGTGAATTCACTTCCGCTATTGTTTCGATAATGGCATGTTCCCGAAATATCAATCCAACTATATCTTCATTCTCCTGTTTTTTTTTTTCTGAGGAACAAGGCTAATACTACTGTCTTATCTATGTAAATAACCTTCCCCGTTAATGCACCAAACAACTTACGAAATATCGGACTGCTTTATATGGCTGTGCCTATAAAAACATACGGTGTCCAGTGGGTTGAACTATGCGCCACCCTTCGTCGTCTCGCTCTCGTCGTCTCGTCCCACGCCTTTATCTTACAGTTGCGAGAGTCCCGCGTGTTTCAGCCTCAAATTGGGAACATGCCTAAATGAAAGTTGTTCAGTGCATTTGCGAGGAACATTATTCACATACATAAAACGGTAGTAATGGCCTTATTCCTCGGAGAAAGATCAGGGGAATGAAGATATAGATGGGATGATATTTCAGCAGCATGCCATGTTGCCATGTTGCCGAAATATCAACCCATCTATATCTCCAGTCTCCTGGCTTTTTCTGAGGAATAAGGCTCTTACCGCCGTCTTACACACCAAAAGGACTTCAAAGTCAAATATCTCAGTTCGGAGCCCCACACGCGAGTAAAAAAAAAAACTCGAAAAGGAGGCCGTAGGTCCCGGACCCAGCAAACAATGTTCGCCTGACTCCGATTTTATCTACGCGTGCTATGTCTCTGCTTGGAAGTGGATTCTGAATTCCGGTCATTTGAAACTGCCACGACTGGCTCTGGTAATCTTCGAAACGTCACAACATAAATGAGATCTACTATCTTGTGTCTGGACTTTAAATAATTATTGGCACAAGGCGTGTGGCGATACGGAACGTATCGTAAGTACTCAAAGGCAGTTCACAAGACCCCTTTTGAAGGAAGGCTGCATGCCTGGAAGATTTGAAAACAAGATTTGATATTTCCCTGAATGCATGTATATATATATATATACATATATATATATATATATATATATATATATATATATATATATATATACAACACTTTGCACCTAATTTAATTTTTGTAGGGGTCAGCTCTGATCAGTGAAGACCCAGGTATCACATCTATTCTTCCGTTATTCTGTTTCAGTATCCCGGTGGTTCAACACGCGTTGACATAATATGTCTTGTCAGAAGCAACTTGCCGGAGTTTGAGGACCATTTGCAGAAAGACATTATCCATTTGATCCGAGTAGAAAGCACACATTCCTACACGCACTTTGCGGGCCATATCTGGTCGTTCTAAGACGATTCATCGGGCAATCCTTGGCGGAAACGATTCTAACCAGCGGGCTTTCCAGGAATGATACGTGGATCACCTTATCTTACCAGCGGGCGACAGCCAGGAAACGGCACGGAATTTCTACGCAGAACGCGCCAAGTTTTCTGAGCCCTCGCCAAAGCGTGCACGCTGAATTGCGGAGTGTCGACCGTGAGACGGCACCGCGTTAAGGTGTCAGCTCTCACGTGTTACGGCGATTCACAGCTGCAGAGGGGTTCCCGTGGAGGGGGAGTGCTTCTTGACGATCCACTTAGCCGGGAGTAAAGCATTATTCGATTTGTTTCGCATGCCATGACGTAGAATTGTGCCGCGCGGTCGATGTGTTTACGTAGTCATGCCTGGCTTAGGAGGTCTGAATCAAAAATGCAACCATGCTACTTAAGTGATGGGTTCTGACCTGGGTGCCAGTGCCGGTCCCTCCTTGGGTTGCAGGTGCTCTGAAGCCGAGATCGGCTATCGAAATAATTCACGCTCATGTTTTGATGTTTCGTTCCTTACATATTAAAGCGCTTGCCTTCGTCGATTCACCATCAACTCACTTTGCTGCATTCGGCACAAGCCTAGAAGAAGCGACAACACCAGGCGCCCCGCTATGTTATTGCGATTTATCACATTGTGCTCGACCACAATCTTGATTTTTCCATCAGGACATTAAGCCGCCTCTGCAGTGTCATATCTGAAAAGGGGATAAGCCCGATCATAAAAACGTCGGGGACGACACCATTAGTCCCCAATGATCATGCCTCTCGAGCCTTTGATCCACATGGCCGTATAAATCCAACACCGTAATGGACCTGTGAAGATTGCGAACTATTGATTGCTTGACTAGCGGGGTCTCCGAATGAATGCTGGTGTGTGTTAAACATGGCATATGGCATGTGTAACGTTGCACAGCTTGGACTAGCACTGATCAACATGGCTCAAGATCAGGTGTCCAGAGCGAATATGAATAATGCAGACCCCAAAGCATTGAGCTGCATAAGTTTCAAGCCTGACTCAATGTATGGTGTGTTCAGCTTAATCCACTTTCACTCAATGTACAACTACACAGCGCACGCCGCCTTCTGTGTGTTTGATCCGGGACGTGAAGAAAGCCAAGTCATCTCGCGCTTCTAAAACATTTGATTTTCCGAAGCTATGCAAATCGGGCACATTAACATCAGGCACAGGTGAACAACGCTAACTACCCTTGAGCTAACCTGCGAGTACCACGCCAAAACAAGTCCGTCGCAAATAAGCTTGCTCACATGTACGGGAGCCGACAAACGGAATCCCTCTGCGCCTCCCGCATGGCAGCCGAGATGGCGGCGTCTCTGCATTTTCGCTTTCTTTGTGCGCGCTGCCGGGGAGGTGGTCGGTGCTTGGTGGGCTAGATGAGATCAGCGAAGGATAAATGGCAAAAAACGCGCCGGAGGAGGGCGCCGCGCACGCCCACGTTTTCTGGGCAAATAAAAATCTCCCTGACGTGTAATCCGCCCCGCCCGCTGTTCCGCGGCGGAGATCTGCGATAGTGAAAATAAATTGTCTTTTATCGTATCCAGATGTAAGCCATACATTTGTGAGTGAGGGTGCGCGGTGAAGGATTATTCCCTGCCATATCTTAGGGTCCAGCCTTGCGATGAGGGCCGAGATAAGCTTTTTGTCAGCTTTGGTGCCATCGAAGTCGCCGCCCATTGTGAACGGTACGTTTTTTTATTTCACTTCCTTCTGTAAACCGTGCGCGCCTCATCGATTGCTTGCAAGCCGCGCCACAAAATATCAGTACCAAATTAGCCGAGCTATGCAAACAGTTTTTTTGTTCACTGATCCATGTAAACAATCGGTGTAGAGTCGGCGTTCTACCCAAGCACCATTTATCATCCAGTGCTATCGCCGGCAACCCTCATCCGTTCCCATAGGATCACTTATTCACCCTCAATAGTGAAATAGCCATCTGAGCTGTAACTACGTGATGGCGGGAGCGTTCAAACTCATGAGCGAAAATTGGCCGGCTTTACACTATTTAAAGGAAATGTTCCGCATTTGAAGATGCTGAAGCAAGGATCATAGTGATGAAATAAGCTCACTTATAACCGCCGAAGTTCTCTTAAATGGAAAAGATTGCTGTAGACAACACAATT
>NW_023597054.1:60786967-60811967 GCF_011947565.3 Pollicipes pollicipes | reverse complement strand
CAAAATTCACGAAAGCGTTGACATAATTAGATCTCATGATAAAAATGTCAGGGAAGCGGCTTCAAGCTAACATGACCAGAATTCTCTCATAGATCTGAAGCAGCACTGCACCTGACGCAGCGCTGCACCTGACGCGGCACCGCAATTAATACAGCTTTGCATCTCACACAGCTCTGCACCTAAGGCAGCTCTGCACCTGACTCAGCGCTGCACCTGACGCAGCACTGCACCTGACGCAGCACTGCACCTGACTCAGCGCTGCACCTGAGGCACCACTGCACCTGACACAGCACTTCATCTGACTCGTAATGCACCAAATCCTATTGCAGCGAAATCCTGCACTCCTTAGCCATCATGAAACATCGTGTGGCCATAATGCGTAGGGAGGCTGGTCCGAGTATTTACCATGAGTATGTATAGATCCACCGAAATACACCAAATCCAAAACACATTCGTCAAAACAGGAAATGTCGGGCGTGTCCCTGCACGATGTCTTCAAGCACGAAGCAATGGACGTTTTATGCCCCAAAAGAAATAGACAACTTTTTTTAAGTTCGCTGAAGAACTGCAGCTACAACGCGACATTTGAGGCAGACATCACGGTGGCGGCCGGCCTCTCCGAAAGCGCCCGCCCCAGCGTCCGTCCAACGCGCAGTCCGATGTCCGCGTCGGCGAGCGATCCTCACGTCCCCAACGGGCGCGGCTGGCAGCGCACCAGCGCCGCCCATCAGGCCCGCCGCGCCCGTCACGCCCGTCCGCGCGGCTGAGCGGTCGGCCGGCCGGCCGGCGGCCGGAGGCGGCCTGACCCCAGCGACCCCTCGGCCCATCCTGCTGACGCCACGGCGCGGGCAGCGACGGACCGCCGCGCGACCAATCCGCTTACTGCGCGGGCCACTGATAGGCTGACACGTTCGATCATCAGCGGCGGCGGCGGCCGTCACGCGGTGATGATCAAGCGTGTTGGGCTCGGAACAATTGAGCCTGCATTCGGACTTGGCGGACCGGTGCCTGGTGGGTTTGCCGCCGGCCCAATGTATGTACATGCATGCACAGCAAACGTCACGTGGGAATGTGCCCTGCCAGCCTGGTGAAGGGATAGGGAATGTGTCCTGTTAACCTGGTGAAGGGATAGGGAATGTGCCCTGTCAGCCTGGTGAAGGGATAGGGAATGTGCCCTGTCAGCCTGGTGAGGGGATAGGGAATGTGCCCTGTCAGCCTGGTGAAGGGATAGGAGGAGATCAGGACAGACTGAGGCTGGCGCGAGCGCTCCTCTCGGTAACACTGACTCGTCTAGACACGTACGTACCGTGCTGCGGCGCTGAACAGGCACGCCCGTCATGTGTAGTGCTGTTGTATTTGCTTGGCCTTACCGTACGCGCCATACTGTCACCTGCCTGTTGTATTGCCGTGTGCGCTTTGTCCACCTTTGCTTTTCGCGTGTGTTTGTGTCCAGCGGCGCTTGACGTAAATGATATATGTGCTTTGGCAGGGGTGTAGGTTCCTATTCAGTTGGTGAAGGGCTTTAGCCACCCCCAAACTTAAGCTCCAGTCCCGCCAGCATTGAGAAGAAAACGGGTCTCATTTGGCGAACCACTTCATTGGCGTATTTTGGGGTAGGTTGCATTCTTTTCGCACATCCCTCCCAATCCATTTGGCGAAACTACGCTGTCACATCTGTTGTGTTCACCTGTGCTTGTCAGTTAAAAGCTGTGGGCAGCTGTACTTGTTGCACGTGCCGAGCTGGGACCTCGCGGTATGTGGTGTACCCACCTGCGCCCGACCCACGTTTCGTTCTTGCTTGCGCTGGTCGTATGTATTGTACCCACTTATGCGCGTCGTAAGCGTCAAGTTGCACCCTAACGTGTGCGTTGTGTCCCACCGTGAAGTGTCTTGGTGTCGCCTGTGCATGTCGCACGTGCAGTCCTGTGCCGCCATCGTCGTCCGTGTGGCGCTCACCCGTGCATGTCGCACGTGCAGTCCTGTGCCGCCATCGTCGTCCGTGTGGCGCTCACCCGTGCATGTCGCACGTGCAGTCCTGTGCCGTCATCGTCGTCCGTGTGGCGCTCACCCGTGCATGTCGCACGTGCAGTCCTGTGCCGTCATCGTCGTCCGTGTGGCGCTCACCCGTGCATGTCGCACGTGCAGTCCTGTGCCGTCATCGTCGTCCGTGTGGCGCTCACCCGTGCATGTCGCACGTGCAGTCCTGTGCCGCCATCGTCGTCCTTGTGGCGCTCACCTGTGCCTGTTGCACGTGAAGTCCTGTGCCGTCATCGTCGTCCGTGTGGCGCTCACCCGTGCACGTCGCACGTGCAGTCCTGTGCCGCCATTGTCGTCCGCGTGGTGCTCACCCGTGCATGTCGCACGTGCAGTCCTGTGCCGTCATTGTCGTCCGCGTGGTGCTCACCCGTGCCGTTGCACGTGCAGTCCTGTGCCGTCATCGTCGTCCGTGTGGCGCTCACCCGTGCATGTCGCACGCGCAGTCCTGTGCCGTCATCGTCGTCCTTGTGGCGCTCACCTGTGCTTGTCGTACGTGTTGTACTGCGGCCGTCATCGTCGTCGGTGCGGTGCTCACCTGTGCTTGTCGTACGTGTTGTACTGCGGCCGCCGCATCACGAGCAGCCGCGGCAGGATGTGGATGAAGACGCGCCGCACCCACGGCGCCATCGAGTGCGTTTGCGGCGACCGGAAGTGAATGTTGAGCACCACGACCGTCACGCATATGCTGAAAACGAGACCCGGTCAGCAGCGACTCAGCAGCAGCAGCAGCGACAGTCAGCAGCGACTCAGCGGAGCGCCGGGCGGCGCGCGCTCCTCGGCTCTGGCTATTGACGCCCGTCGCAGTGCCGGAAGGGAGGTGGACGCCTCTGTGCCCTGAGCCGCGTGCATTGGAGATGTCAGTTGCAGAAAGGAGCTCTGCTAAAATATGCATGTTTCGCGCTGCTATTGTCATGCAGATGTCGAAGTCGATAGCGGAGGAGAAGTGGTAGTGAATAATTCAATAGGTGAAATAGTACGTGCTCAAACATGAATAGTGCTCTGGCTTCAGTGAAATCCGCGGAATGGCGTCGAAAGTAGCTGCCAGTTTCATCAGAGCCCTGACAAGCTGAAGGAAATTATTTCATACAGAAGACTCCGCAACAAGACACGTGGGCGCACGCGAACTGAATCCACAAGATCTTTCGCAGAACGTCGCTTAGATAGCATACTGCCTGTCATTGCGGGTACGGCTGTGACAGATAGGTCGACATAGCCATGCTTTTAACCAAACAAAGGCATCCGTACGCCAGTCTGCTTCAAACCCTTTGCAGCGATGTGTTTGGCAACGGTGAAAACAATCGAGCTAATTGGCCTGGAGACAGGTCGGCGGTTATTAATAGTGCCTGCTCAAGGCTACACTTAGCTTCAAGCATGGGCGATTTCCGTGTGGAGCATAATGCCAACAAAGCTTTCAGGCCCAAAACGCAGCCATTAAACTTCACTCTCCTGCTCCAACCCGCTTGCCGCAAAGACCATCAACCAGACAGAGGGCTTTGTCTGATTCCAGTCCAGTTCAGCATTGAAGCCAAGTGCATTCAAAATGACGATGAAACAAGCCTAACTATGAATCAGACCGTGATATGTAAGGCACGCCCTGGTAAATTTTCAAGGAAGGCAAATTATCCGACGCTCTTGGCGCGGGTTCGAAGATTTCTTTTCATCGGATTGGCTTTTGTCAATCTACATGGAAGCAGAGAACACCTCCAACATCTACCATGGTCTTGCTCGCCCCACGCCGCAAACAGCGATCATTGGTTGCAAAAGGTTACGCAACACAGTGCGTGCGAATTATGTTAAATAGCCGGTGACAAGGCCGACAGCAATGCCTGCTAAAAAATTTGCCTCCAATTTTGCTTTCAAGAATGTTGTGAATTTTACGATTTATTGTGTTGCATTTGAATTTGAGACCGAAGCCAACGGTGCACCGGGTTATATGAATGTCACATGAGCTGAATCTGTCTGTAGCCTAAGTAAATACTTAACCGCGCTCCAATGCTAAGTGAAACCGTGTTTTAACCGTGCTCGAATAGTAAGTGAAGGTGGTTGTAAAATATGAAAACTGCAAGCAGTTTCATGTGACATTTCATGACAGGAAAGTAGATCAGTGAGCGACGATGTCTAGGTTCCCGGTGTTCAACCAATTAGCAAGAAAATAACACAAGGATTGCTCGACTATGTGCCGTAATGTTTTTTCTCACCTTTTCAGCCTATCATAGCAGTATGACTTCGTTCCACTTCACCCAGGCGACCACATTGGCCACTGCCGCTAAGCCACAGCCTTTATCCACGTCATCGTGCCATACACTGCGTTCGCTGCGACGGCACACATACCAAAGAAATTATCCACGCACCTTAACGTGTCCAATATCATGGTGGAGAAGACGAACTTGCCGAGCAGGGGCACCACTAACGACGGCACACATACCAAAGAGATTACCCACGCACCTTAACGTGTCCAATATCATGGTGAAGAGGACGAATTTGCCGAGCAGAGGCACCACTAATGATGTCGGTGGGATGATTTCAGCCAACAGCAGGAAGAACACAGTGAGCGATAGCAGAATACTGATGGACAAGCTGACCTGAAACACACCAGACGTATGACGTCATAAGATGCTCGCCGAACGGCAGCAGAGTACCGCTGACGCTCATCTGCTGCACATTAGGCTCCTGGGCTCGCACCCAGCAGTGTGGAGGCAGCATGGTGAGGCATATCTCATACAGCCTGATCGTCAAGATAACTGGGTGAAGACGGTTCTCGAAAATGCGGTGCATTTATCAAAGCTACGAGAGCCAAATGAGATAGGATTGCTACGCAACGGTGGTCGTAATGATGTTAAGTGGAGGCATGTTGGTTTATTAACAGGGATAAACTCTCATTCCAAAAGCGATAGCACTTTTGCATTTCGAGGACGCAGCCAATTGATCCTGATCAGTTTTAGGTGCGTGCTTCAAGTGCAAATTTTTCTACTGCCTGAGACTATATTTATTTACCGTGTAGAGAGAAATTGCGATGAGGAATGTGTACTTGGCACATGGTTGCGTTTCACAAGCTTTCATACCATGGGATATTGTCATGATAACCCGATATTCCCGATAGCTCCGTTGGTTAAAACGCCTGTATTCCAATCCGTCCAACGTTGCGGGATGGGTTTGAGTCCCTTTAAGCGCTCGCTGTGTGCCCTTGGCTGGGATGGTCTGCGGCCGCTGGTAGCGGCCGCGCTAAGCGTTATGTTTTTTTTCAGAGGGCATGACGGACTGTGACGAGCATTGAGGCACGTTACGTTTTCGCCATCAAATTCTGCCATTGACCTGGAATGTCACTATCGGGTGTGATCGTATCGGGTGGGTCGGGTCGGGCTGCACACCACAAATACGGATTATTGTGAGCTCTTATCCTAGAAATTCATCCATTCGATTGGCTCGAACCAAATCTTTTAAACAAATGTTGTCAGTGACCTGGTTCTCGAAGATACATACGGCGAAAATGCGAAACCTCGTCCCCGGACGCTGTCGACGATGGTTGAGCCAGCTTCTTCAATCCAGATTATCATTTTTGGTAAATTTCAAGTATGACAATCAAATTGCCTTAATTATATTGGGATAGATAACGTGCCAGCTCGAGGCCGAGTTGATATGGGGCGAGCTTTGAAATCGTTGAACAGTACTGGCTCCTTCATATTGCACTCGCCTATTTGTCAGTTGGTCATCATTCAAGACGAAGTCAATGTGAGCCCATGAACTGCTACAAATGCTAATCTAATAACGCCCATTGATACGCGGGACCAGATATTACGTTTTTGGTAATTATATTTGAAGATATTTACCGAAATTTGGCGTTTACTTTCAACAAGATCAGTGTCAAATCGCAGTAACAGATTCATACGCAACAAGCTTAAACAGTGTCAAGCAGCGGCACCGCTCCCGAGCCAGCGGGACCAGCATGGTCGCGTCCGCCGCCGCTCCTCTTCACCGAGCCGCCAGCGGCACCGCTCCCGACCCATCGGAGGCCGGGGTGGCCGCGTCCGCCGCCGCTCCTCTTCACCGAGCCGCCAGCGGCACCGCTCCCGACCCAGCGGAGGCCGGCGTGGCCGCTTTACCGAGCCGTCAGCGGCCCCCTTCCCGACTCAGCGCAGGAGGGCGTGGCTATGTCCGTCGCCGCACCTCTTCACCAAGCCGCCAGTGGCACCGCTCTCGGCCCAGCGGAGGCCGGCGTACTGCCGGCGGACGCCGCTCGCCTGCGGCCGACAGTCCGGCGACAGATGGCTCCTCGAGCCGCTCCCGACAGCCGGCTCGAGCTCCGACTGACACGGCGGACGGAGAAGACGCGGGGTCGAGGCCGCGGCCGCCAAGACCCGCTGTGGCACGGGCGCGCCGCGCGCTGAGGCTGCGGTGCGCCTCCCCCCTCCCCCCCAGGCCGGGGGCAGTAGCAGCCTCCATGTGATGGGTCAGGGATGTCGACTTATGTGAAAGCAGAGCTGGGTGACTTCCGCGAGTTTCGGCCTTATCTGAGGATTGAGATGATGTCTGTTGTCAGCTTCAACGTTTGTTCCAAGACGAGGAATAGCAGACCTGGAAAAGAAGAAAAGAAAAGGAAGGAAAGAAAAGAAAGAGAGAAGAAAAGCAAAGACGTCGCTTCCGGCGTGGCCGTGGCCTATTTATCAATAAGCGTCTGGTAATGTATTACACCTGTCCTGTTTGAGAGCAGGTAATGCAATACAAATCACAACATCTAAATGCCTTGTTCGCCTGCCTGTGCTGAGGGAAAGGCGTTTGTATGCATTTTTATATAACCACGGATTATGTTACTTGTATCCGAGTATCCTGCACCTTCATTGCTTGCACTCTCGCCTTGCTGCCTACAAGCTGAACGCAAACAGTATGCGGTTTATTCACATACCAAATTTCTTCGTGGTCTGCAAGGGCTCCTGAACTCCGAATCTTCATCCTTTCTCGGTTTCCCACTTCTTTCAAGCTCACAAGTCTTCTAGGAGCTTTTTAAACCATGCTTAAAGATTCTCGAGCACTTGGAGACTCTCATTAAAGAATGCACACAAACGAGCGACTTAGCCTGCGATGATGTGAACTACCTCTCAAACCCGCGCTGTCGTTCGACTTAAGGCGGCCGTTAATGGATTCGTTTGGAAAAACAAAGGTGGCACTTATATCCGCAAGTGGTGCATAAATTTAAAGCACGTAGAAGGCTGACACCGGCAAAATATGGTAAAATAGACCAGAAGACTGGCGCTCGTGTGTAGCTTTGTGCTGCATGCATTCGCAGCATCGTCGGAAATAGGCGAAATACGACAAGATATTGGCAATGTGTTAGAATTTCATACACAGATGAGAGAGTGGCTAACAGCAGAGCACTAAACGTGAAGGAAACGATCGTGTCTAGCCAATATTTTGTATTGCCGGTGTATTTGGTGCCGTGTATTCTTGTCGTATACCGTCAATTTTGCATGCATGATCACCATTGTATTTACCTGGGTAAGCTTGATGTCGGCGGGAGCTTCAGGTCTCAGGTTGTGTCCATCATCAAAAGTGACTAGTGATTATGGGCTTAAGCCTCATCACGTACCTTAATGACTAGTGATTATGGGCTCAA
This sequence comes from Pollicipes pollicipes, assembly GCF_011947565.3. Classification (NCBI taxonomy): domain Eukaryota; kingdom Metazoa; phylum Arthropoda; class Thecostraca; order Pollicipedomorpha; family Pollicipedidae; genus Pollicipes; species Pollicipes pollicipes. The sequence goes on along the minus strand of NW_023597054.1, from coordinate 60,804,322 downwards.
GCCTCATCACGTACCTTACTGACTAGCGATGATGTGCTCAAGCCTCATCACGTACCTTAATGACTAGTGATTATGGGCTCAAGCCTCATTACGTACCTTAATGACTCGTCTCTGGTCTGCACGTTGAGTTAGTCTCGATAAAAAACAGGTAGCTTTTTGATTTTCGAATAATCAGTTCCCCTTAACATGTATTAGCTTGATTCGTCCGATAATCCATTGTTGTTCACCAATCGATTCATTGCTGTCATAAATTTTGGAGAAGGCATTGGCTTTAGGTCTTTCCTTCTTACGTTAAGTAATCAGCACTGGCTAGAGGAAGAAATGCTTTTAAAAACAAAACGCATGATACTGGCCGACAAAAGCCTAGGTGGATTTTATACGGCATCAAACTAGAGGGCCTCGTGTCTGTCGAGCGGTACGGATTATCGGGAACATTCACGCTGAGAGGGAAGGGCGACCCGCTAACGCAATTTTCGCCCCCCGAGATCGCTTCGAAACCGCCAAAAAGATGAAGCAGCATATGCGAGGCATTTGGAATACCCAGGAGCATTGGGAGGCGTAAGACGGCGCATGAGAGAGAGCAGCTGGCTAAGAGACTGCTGGACCGATCGCAGGACTTAGAAACGATTTCGAGACCATTGGGGACTCACTCATGGACGATCTATGAGCAATCGTTGTCAGAGCGACGCAATAAAGACACCATAGCAGCAACAGCTTCAAAATAACAAATCAAGAGTACGACGGCATTTGGCTTAAGGTGAATGTAGTTCAGACTGCGCTTTAAAGCAAAAGAAATTGGTCCAAAACAAGTCTCTTATTAGAATGGATTAGCCTTATATTCATGATGTATAAATTAAAAACCCGAAATGCACATTATTAAATATTCGGACTTGGCTTTTTCTCAGCTGTCCACAAATCACTGAGCTTCGGAGTAGCCTATTAAGAACCAATTGTAGACGCACAAGTGTGTACATTTCAACACCTTTATTGAAAGGCTTACGTAGGAATGCGTTATCTAAGGCGAATTCTGCTAAAAACTCGTCTCATTCCCTTTAGTAAATAGCATAGAAGTACAACGTTTCCGAATGGAATCACAACGCCTTTGCAACACAAGAACGATATTTGATGTCGTGGAAGGTCATGCCCGCCAGCATCAGGACAGGCCCTAAAGTCTCAGCGGTGAACGACCCACACGCGCACACGTAAGTGAGCGGGGCAGAGCTCCTCTGTTGTGATTGGTCGACCGTCACTGCGCGGCTGGGTGGCTGGCACTGCACAGCACACGGACACGTGCCGAACTCTACCCCGCGACCTGTCGGACACGTGACAGGGTCTACCTCGCGACCTGTTGATGTTCCGCCGCCGCCTGCAGCTCCAGGTCGCCCGATTGACGGTAACAGCACCTCTGCCTTGCCCCCTGCCGCTAACGCAACGGGACTGACGATGGCAACACCGCTCCATGCCCCCTGCAGATCCGTCCACAGTCGTCGCCGCGGATGACGACCACCTGGACTTCGACAGCCAAGTTGGCCGTCACTGCCGACGGAGGCCCCGTGCATGCACCCCAGCTTTCCCAGCTCAAGGAGTGAAGGGACTCGACGTCATCCGCCACCAATCCAACGGCCCATGGAACTGAGGGTGAAGTAGTTCATTATCATGAAAATTGTCCAAATAGACTCCAGGAATCAGTCAAAATCAACTACAATTTTACTAAGCATACAGTTCTGTAAAAATCGGATAGCTCCGCTTGCGTTAAACTTAGCAGAAGCAGTTGAAGTAGTGGAAACCACGTTTCTCACTGACCATGACGTAAAACTGCGATCTACAACTGCAGAACCAGCTGCTATTTGTAGCGCAACAGCCAGCAAAGAATTACAGCGTCTGGTCTCCAGCATGCATTTATAATACAGTGGCTAGTATAGTGTCTGGTCGGCAGCGGCGCGACTTGGTCGCTCTGGCGAGCGATGCTCGGAGGGCTGGCAGTGGTGTAGGATTGGCCGTGGCAGGTCATACGCCTACGAGGACCGCGGCCGCTGCCGACGGCGGCGGGAGACAACTTACGAGGACCGCGGCCGGTACCGACGGGGGGTGAGAGACAGCTTACGAGGACCGCGGCCGGTACCGACGGAGGTGGGAGACAGCTTACGAGGACCGCGGCCGGTACCGACGGGGATGGGAGACAGCTTACGAGGGCCGCGGCCGGTACCGACGGGGGTGAGAGACAGCTTACGAGGACCGCGGCCGGTACCGACGGGGGTGAGAGACAGCTTACGAGGACCGCGGCCGGTACCGACGGGGGTCGGTAGACAGCTTACGAGGACCGCGGCCGGTACCGACGGGGATGGGAGACAGCTTACGAGTACCGCGGCCGGTACCGACGGGGGTGAGAGACAGCTTACGTGGACCGCGGCCGGTACCGACGGGGGTGAGAGATAGCTTACGAGTACCGCGGCCGGAACCGAAGGGGGCGGGAGACCGACCGTGCCTCCAGACCACAAGCTCCAGTTCTGCCACTACGGATATCACAATGTGCGCATACGGATAGCAAGTTCTAGCATGAACGTGATCTGCAAGTCACGTATTTCCAAGTTCGCATGAAATTTGCATCTGCACGGCACATAACCGAGCAGCTGGCAAAAGAAACGTTCTGACCTTTTCAATCCTCGTGCTTCTGGATATCTCTCAAAAGATTGCAACCGCCAACACTTTGGGACGTGGACTGGGCGGGCAGCAGTCACTTAGCACTGCGTTGGGGCAACCGAAATATCCTGGAGATAGTCACTTCCAATATGCGATGGGGGATGGTAGCGCGTATCGTAATGTTCCATGCTGCAGTGGTGCGGCAGACCAGTAGCGCAGGCAGAGCGGGGGGGGGGGCAGAGGGGCATGTCCATCCTCAGGTTCCGAGGGGCTCGAAGGACGTCTCAGGACCAACAGATAATGAACAGATTTCAGTGTCCGAAGGGCCCGGAAGGTCCACCGGAGGTCGTATTCAGGGGGCAGCAGGGCCCGGAAGGTCCACCGGAGGTCGTATTCAGGGGGCAGCAGGGCCCGGAAGGTCCACCGGAGGTCGTATTCAGGGGGCAGCAGCGACGGGCATTCCAATGCCAACCAAAGGGCTCTGCGCGCTGATCAGGCACCCGCTGAGTCGATAAGGGGCTATATGTCGGTCGGACACCACCAGTAACGCATAGTCGGCTCCATGGCAGCATGGGCCGGGGACCCATTCCCAAAAAAGAGACAAAGCCGAATCCAGCAATTTACGTTAGTCCGGGCACCCCGGGCAATAACTCCTGTGTTGGTAATGGGCCCCGAGTAGGCCAGAGACAATGTTTGAGGAGGCTCGAAGAGCCTGGAGGGCCCCCCGTTCCGATGATCAAGGGTCCCATTGGAGGGTCTAAAGGCACGAGGGACTGATCGGAGCCTTATTCAGGGGCCTCAACCTGTGGGGACGGACCATCAAATGACAGAAAACCCTTGGCGCTGATCGGGAGCTCCCTGAGTCCATACTGGCCTATATATGGGTCAGGCACCATCAGTAGCGCACAGTCAGCTCCGTGTCAATATGGGCCGGAGGGTTCACTTCCCAATCAGCTGCTAAGGTGGAACCAGTGATTCATACCGGTCGGAGCTCCTGTATCTACCATGGGCCCACAGTGCCTAACAGAAGGTCCTGTGCTCGTAAGGGACCGCGAGCCAACCAAGGGCAGTGCTCGACGAGGTCCGAAGAGGAGCCGGGCGGCCCAACGACACCGACCATCAAAGGCCCGAAGGGCATAAGGGCCAAAGGACTGGCTGTAGGTCACAGAAAGGTGAAGACCCTCCGAGAAAATCCGGGTATCTAAGTCGGCCAAAGACCACGAACACCGAACAGTCAGCTCTTTTCAGTCTGAACCCTGGGGGCCCATTTCCCAAGCACGAACAAGGGCGGGGCCACGACTTGTATTGGCCTGGGCCCCTGAAGCAGTGGTTGTTTGAGGAGGTCCACAGAGGGGCCGGAGGGCGCCTCGAAGACTATGACGAAGCTTCTAAGTGCTATCAGTTTAGAAAGTTCTACTGGACCACTGTAAAATGAAGAGGCGCTGGTAATTTAATTCATGTAGCCGTTTAACGCATGATTTCTTCAGCCCACTGACAATAAAATCCAGGCAGAATTGATCTCATCGCAGCCTCTGGCTTCCATTCCAGTTACAGAAAGCAAAACTTAGAAAAATAAAAGAAGAGCACGCCCTCATTAATAAATGGGCCATATCCGGCGATTTTGGGGAGATTCTTTTACTATCAGGGGGTCCTATTCAACCTAGTATTCCCTCGTTTCCAAGGCTGCGGCTGCGCTCCTGCGGTATACCTGGCAGAACAGACCAGCCTGCGGCACACCTACCTTCTCCCCGCTGTCCGAGGGCAGGTAGAACACCAGCACGGTCAGAAACGAGATGCCCATGCAGGGAATGATGAGGTTGACGGTGTAGAACAGCGTCTTCCTCCGCATGGTGATGTTGAACGTAATGTCCAGGTATGGCTCATTACAGCACGTGTAAAACTTCTCGTGTCTGAAAAAGAGTTGAGAGTCACACCGATTGATAAAAGGCGATAATGTTATGAGCATGAATGGAGCGCTATGCAGACGCGTCCCATGTCTCTCACCTTATCGCCGGTACATCCAGAATGTCCCACTCGACCGAGAGGTAGAAGTCCGACAGGTCGACGCCCAGCTTGACCTTCGGGTCCGGGGGATCTTCCTCCACGTGCCGGAGGTCCACCTAACGACCCGTCAACGTGGTCAGACCGATCGCCAAGCGCAGGGAATGCCTCTGACGAGTACCTTAGCACGTTTCAAACAGATGGCCATTACGGCGCATGACGGATCACTCTCATTTAATGCTGCAAGACATGACTGCCCAGGCTCAATATGGCTTACGAAGGTACAACTACAGCAACAGTAAAGTCCTCTCGTACTTCAGCGCGCATTATTTGTCGTACGTCAATTCTGGAACCTCAAATTGCAACACAACACAAACCTGCTGTGTGGAACCGTCCCGATCCAGGCGCATGCTCTCGGTACCAGACAGGTCGATGGGGTTAAATGATTCATGCCGGCCCACCTGTTCAAAGGTGTGGTAGTAAAGCTTGACCGAGACTGAAGTGAGCCGGAGAGGCTGCTATGTGGTGGGTTCTGTTTGCTATCAGGTGAGTGGGTGATTGGCACATGCCATTTGGCCTCAATTCGGCGAGATATACGACATAAAAACAACAGAACTGGTTGCAGCATTTTGATTTTTTAAAGATTTGATTCTAAACTATTGATCGCATAACTTTCCGGTATCAACACCCACACTTAGTGATACTTGTTGGGCAACGCTCACAGCACTACCCGATGGAGAAATTCAGGGCCAAGGATAGCATGTCACAGTGAAAGCATACTGTGCCGCAACACTTGGCACTGCATGTTCTGCCATGAGGGAAAAGCCCTCTGACGTCACATGACCTTTATCGCACACGCCGCTACCGGTGGAAGTCCAAGCCAGCCAGGGACAAATAATAAACGTACAAAACGCGTCGAACCCTCACCACCACCAGTAGCTGAAACATAATGCAGGCGCTCTAACCAACTGAGCTATCTGGACGACCCATGGAAGGGAATGGAAGAATCGGGTGATGTTTTTGCGGATGAGCTTCGGCATTAGAGAGAAAGACATTGGCATCTCCCGATTTTCAAATGCAGGCGAGCCTCAGCATAAGAGAGAAAGACATTGGCGTCTCCCGACTAACAGATCAACATAGCCAAAATGAAGAGCAACGAAGCGTGACAAAGTCAGATTACCCATTTTTATGTTTACGATTTTTGCTGACGTCCATGAGGAAAGGGTTCTGACCGCTGGACCGATATTTGTTATATGTTGGGCCAAGTTTAGCGAGGAGAGACGCCTCAGATAGAGCCATGTAGCCTAAATGAAAGCAGGCGTAAATATCACTGACGTCCTCAGGAGCCTGAGGCGTCAGATGCATCCGAATATTTCGCTCCACCCAACTTAAAGACATGATAGGCCGTGCTGGTGTAGGATATCAATGCTACCATTTTTATATAAAACGGTGGATTCAAAGCTATTGGTGTCGTAGTTTCGTTACCCTCCCCACATGAGAGCCTGACACAACTGTAAGCGTAAAAGGATACAGCCTGATCTTCTTCCTATTTCCTTCTTCCTATTCCTTTCCTTCTTCCTGATCCCCTGATCTTCTTCCTAGTGTTCCTATTCTGTATTCTAAAATGTAATTTCCTTATTCCTGAGGTGTCAATGCATTTTCCACGGGCTTACCCACAAAAGTAATTGGTACTTTCTCTCCCTTGCGTGGTTCGTCCCGATAGCTTAGTTAGTAAGAACAGCTGCATTCCAAAAAACGGCGGTAGCGGAGAACGTTATGGACACTTCATGCGCTTATCATTTGACGCTGGTTGGTGTGGACTGCGGCTGTAGTAGCGGCTGCGGTAAAGATCAGGTGGCGTTAGAGAGCCCTGCCGTCAGGGTAGAGCGAGGAGTGCACAGGTCGCGGCACGTTCAGTTTTCGCCGTCAAATTTGACCGTTGGTCCGGAGTTTTTGAACAACACCATTTAGCGTGGGCGCTGGTCCCTAGAAGTCTATCCAATCAAAAGTTTAGGACGAAATCTTAAAGCGAAAATACCATACGGCAACCGATTCCTGGACTTGGTTTCGTATATCTTCCAGAAATAGAGCCATATTATAATAGATGTCTACCACCCACACACCTCATAACGGAGCAGCACCGACCGCACAGCAGCCTCTTCAGTTCGCTTCAATTCCAGTCGAGCTCCTCAAACACACCATCGAGGTAATGGGTCGGTCATCAATCACTCCAGCCCTCTGACCTGCTTGCTGCCCAGGGCATGTGCCAGGATCAGGAAGGCTCCCCTCAGCAGCTTCGTGCTGCGGTGCGATCTTAAGTTCCAGAACTGACCTCCGAGAAATAAGGCGTGCAGCAGCGCGAGAAGGCTTTATTGTTGCTACAGTTTATGCCAGCACGCGCCGATCGTATCAGGCGTGAAATCTGAGATGCTCATTCACCTGCTTTCCGTCGTACGTCCAGCTGCCGAACTTCATGACGCACGTCTGCTCGTCGAACGGGAAGTACTCGACGTCGATCTCGCAGGAGGACTTGTAGATAGCCGGCGGCTTCCATTCGACCCGCCCGTCAAAGTAAAGGGTGGCCTTTGTCGCCAGCGTCACCTCGAAGTTGCCGTCGGCGCTGGAAGAATACGAATGTGTTGTTGACTGCCCATGACCTAGCAGTCAACCACATCTGTTGACATAAATTGAAACACATAACTGAAAACTCCTATAACCGGATTCTAAAAGCAAAATTGCCAGCCTGAAGTGGAGGCGACGAAAGAAACAAAAGAAATGATCCGGCAGCGCGTAAATCTATAAAGCTCAGCATTAATACGGACGCACCTGTAGGTGTAGAAATTTCCAAATCTTCGCAAATTTACTTATGTCAAACATCAGCACTAGGCAATGATATTCGGTTAACAGCGTCCTACATCAGGTCTCTGCGCGACATTTCGAGCACGTGTGTGTTATAGGACACTTCCACCACGACACGAAGAAAACGGCTGTTTGTCAAGGCAGGACAGAGCAGGGCTGTTTTAACAATAGCCAACCCTGTTAGGCCAACCAGAATGTGCCGTGCCGTGCCGTGCCGTGCCGTGCCGTGCCGTGCCGTGCCGTGCCGTGCCGTGCCGTGCCGTGCCGTGACAGGACGGGACGGGACGTGGCATCATGCAATGCGACTGAACGGGCTGGTCGGGGTCGGTCGAGATTGCACGGAACAAGACAGCACAGAAAGCTTCCGGATATGATGGGACGGAACACAGCACGACCGAATGGCCGGATGGGACGGTACGCGACGGACTGGGATAAAGCTCAGTCAGGTTATGGCCAGGAGCGGGCGTGACAACTGACGATCAGTTGAGTCAGCACAGCCCGCTCACTTGTTGTAGAGCACGATGTCGGGCCTCCAGATGTGATCGGACGGCACGTGCAGCATGGTCACGCCGCCGTACTCCTCTGGCTCCCACTTCAGTTTGTAGTCCTCCCAGTGCTGACGGATGTCAGAAACATCAGGCCAGATCTGACTGTTGGCGCGCTACCCGCTCCCCCAGACTTGAAGTGCTCATGGGGGCACTCAGCTTGTAAAATCGTCATCCGACTGCATTTTCCGTGTCAGCCAACCATAAACTTCGTTTTGTGCCGTAGCCCTACGATTTAAGACATTGCTATTGCCATCAGGCAGACTGCAAAAGGCTTAGATGAAATGTAATGCGACTTTGTGTCAGTCGGGACAATAGTCACGTATCGGGCTATTGCGGGAAACGACTAGCAAACTACGACAGTGGGAATAAAAACAGCCTATTGCCCCACTCTGTGCTCCCTCCCTTTAAAAGAGAACAGGTAAGATGTTTGAGAAATTTTCTTAGAAACAACATATTTTCGCCCCACATTTTAGGCATTAGCTCACCTGTTCAACCCAGAGGTTCGTTGTCATAATCTGGTTTTTCAAATTCTGCAAAGAGAGAGCGCTGGTTACTGGCAGTCCAATGCAAACACAAGCACCTAAAAGGAGGTTCTTACGCAATCCTGTCGGCCCACACCGGACGCAATAAACCCCACAAAACTGTCGGGCATATTCCCACATCAAATGCTCCATCCTGACCAGGCTTCCACAGACTTCCTTTTTTTACCGGCCCTCTTCTACTGGCTTTCTACCGGCTTCTACCAGGTTTGCCTTCTACCGGTGACTTAGCTGGCTGCGTTGACTATTCTTCGCTGATGATTCGCACTTATTTAAAGCATGTGCACATTGTGATGGGATCGAACAGAGCACTTTGAGATCAACACTTGCGGTGTTTTATCAAGGCCGCGGATTGATAAAACGGTGGGGCTTCTTTTCGACTTGGGTCTTAGAAAATCCTTTTCACCCGGCCCAAGCACTGAGGCCGCAGTATTCAGCGTATAAAATCACGCGGCACGATAGCGTTATTTGAACTGGCGAACAAACATGGTCTCACAACTTCACTAAAGTCTCGATTCTAGTGAAACGCATTTGCAAAATGAAAGCCGGGGAGTGGAATAACAAGTCGTCATCCTCATCGTGGCATTATCGTCAACACTAAAAATTATAAATTTGGTGTCTACGCCCAGCAGCCAATAAACTGAACTGCAGAGAAACGTTCGAGGACCTGTGAAGAACCGAACGTTTATGTTTTCAATAGCATCGGCATTTATTTTAACAAAAACAGGACGGGCGTGCTCCAAAATAAAGTGAAGTTACAGATAACCCAAAATTTGCACTACGTGTCGTCACAATGCCTAGGGAAGGGGAGGGGTTTCGGCGTTGGGTCGCATCCAAAGGAGGACCAGATGAGGGTCGGGTGCTCTCAAGATTGCAGCATGAGGATATTTCACCTCTTTAAGCTTGATTTTCAATAACAGGGCCGTCTTTACAACATGGGTTTCGTCAGGATTACATGCTGAATACATGCTAATGGCACCCGCAGATGTCCAGGAACGGCTGACAGCAGAGAGGGACACCGGCCAGCCGGAGTGGGCGGCTTGCGTTGATGTCGATCTACATAAATGGTCACTGATATATATATATATATATATATATATATATATATATATATATACATATGTATATATATACATATACATATATACATATACATATACATATATATATATATATGTGTATATGTATATATATATATATATATATATATATATATATATATATATATCAGGAAGGCTCCTAAACGTTTCTTAAATAGAACACTGCATGTCATGCTGTCATGTGCTTGTCGAACATTCAATTGGAGCAGACGAATGCACTTTCGTATATTGGATAACAAAATGGCTCCTACCAACCAGGACATGCCGTGCAACATAGGGCCACTGAGGCAACAGCATCTGTAAGCGTTCTTTGTTGTTATCTCATGAAGATGGTGCCAAAAACTAAGCTAATCGAGCCAAGTCTGCGACGACCGATACCAATAAGTTTCTTCAGTGAGATGAGAACTCTACCGTCGATAAAGGCTTATCAGACAGGGCCCACCAATGCGCTGTAACTTACGCTGAATTTGCACTGTAGTTTACCTTAGCTACTTGAAAATGTGAGGGAGTGAGGCAGGCGATGCATCGAGATCTTGCTATATGTGTCATCGGACATGGATTTTTAAGTCGCCAGATCGCCGACGAACAGCATTGGGAGTTGCTCAGATCCCTTAGCGAGTTGTAGCCTCATGATTTGCCCTCACCATGCTGTTAGTTTCACACCTTTGTACGTCATTTTTATATGGCATCGATCCTTTGAAAAACGCTGAGAAACCAGCGGCTCCACGGTTTTTGAACGAGAGCTCGTGTCCGTCCGCACGTATCCACCCATCCTGTTGCCAATAACGCTGTCTGCTCTCTCCGCTGACATACTCTGCTGGTTTCGTGTCGCCACGGCTCGTGTCGTCGAGGTCTGGAACCACTCTTGAACGATGTTTGTCAGCTTTTCGGAATTTGGAATACTATTCTTCCCAAGGTTAATCGAAATGGGCAAGTGAAATCGTGGTGATATTGGAATATTGAAACAAATGTTCCGTTATTACACAACACACACACGAATACAGACTCCGAACAGTTCAGAGGTTTAAATGAAATAATTGTACTTTCTGTCACTAAAAATCGCATGAACTTGTGGTCAGCGGTTGCGAAGACATTGCCTTGTAGAAAGAGATCAGCTTATAGGAAGTTTCTGCCAGCCGGACGGGCCCGAGGCTGTTCCAGCTGGAGATTTCCTCACAGTTCACGTCAGGCTTGCTCGGCGGACAACCTCGCTCGTAATCACGCCCCAAAGTAGTCCGCTAACAAAGCCGCTTGACCCGCACCGAAGCTCCGAACGCGCCGTTCACTGGGGTGAACTCAAAGGGCCTGACTACATAGGCCGCCCTGTCTCGGATCCGATTTGGTCAGAGCACATCGGATCCGATCAGACCAGATCACATCGGATCCGATCTGATCTGCTCCACTCAAGCCCTCTGGGACCTGATCCCCGCAGAACTCCGTTATCAGGCGGGACAGAGCCCCAACCTGGCCTCCGATCTCTTCGCCTTTTTCCGACGAAGAGACTGGAGACCTACACTAACTACAAACTACTAACGGAGGCTACCACTAACTTAACACTAAAACAGTAAAACTAAATAGCACTAGGAAAAGTTCTCTAACAGCCATATCTGGATAAGAAGCTGCTTTCGTAAGTTGTTAAGTGCATTCGCGAGGAATACTATGCATACAGATAAGACGGTAGTAATAGCCTTATTCCTCGTCGAAAAACCAGGAGAATGGAGAGATGGATCCATTTTCCTGGTTTTTACGCGATGAATAAGGTTATCACTACTGTGTTATCCATATAAAGTAGCTGTTTTCGGTAAAGACCGCTAGTGATAACTTATCCCAAATTGCAAGACAGCAATTCAAGATTGCTAGTAGCATTCTGGACATAGGTAGCATTTATCACTTCATCATATCAACCCGTTCATCGATCAATACAGCTGGAGAGTACGAAGGAGCAATCGAACTCGACTTTCTGCTTTGAATTCGGCAACTGCAGAATGCCAAATTCATCTCAGATTAAGCTGAAGGCCGTCGCGGAACTTGAGCCTCTAAATGCCAACAAGCGTTTGGCAGGCTCGTCCGGAGTCTTTGGAACCGGCCAGAGCAGGCTCTGACGGCGGCGCCAAGGTTCACTTCAACTGGCTGCCTCCGATGCTTGACGCCCTTGATTGTCGCATTTGATTCGACTCCGGTAGTTAATCGAGTTTCGTCGCCAATCGTCGTAAGTCTACCTCAATTGATTTGGGGGAATCAACTTACTGGACCTGCGACGCCGGAGCGGTCGTCCTGACGTCCGTGTAACGTCATTGCGTGAACGTTGCCGCCGCGGTCTGCTTGCAGCCTACCCGCAGTGCTTTCTGTCTCGCTCCCGACATCCTAACCGTCCGTCGGTTCTTGTTTTCAGTTCACGTGGCGGTGCCCTTTATTTTACTTAATTTACTATTATCATTTTATTTACTATTATTACTTAATTTACTATTTATTTTACTTAATTTACTATATTTATTTTACTTATTTTATTTCACGGCTGGTGTGTTTGCCAATGGTCCGCCGACATGGCCTGGATGCAGCGCAGCCACTCCTGCCTGTCCATTTACTGTCCCGCGCGGCCGGTGTTGACCACTGGTCCTTCCCTAACCACTGGTTGACCACTGGTCCGACCACTGGTATTAGGCAGTATTCAGTGCGGTTTTCACTATATTTTCCTTGTTGCTCCCTCGTTCTCCTCGTTCCCTCGCTAGGCCGTGTTGGCCCTTAACCCCCGACCAAGCCATGCTGACAGCTGCTCTCTCGCCGGGCCGTGTTGGCCCTTAACCCCCGACCAAGCCATGCTGACAGCTGCTCTCTCGCCGGGCCGTGTTGGCCCTTAACCCCCGACCAAGCCATGCTGACAGCTGCTCTCTCGCCGGGCCGTGTTGACCGCTGGTCCCTCACAAGACAATTGTTGACCGCCGCTGGTCCCTGGTCAGGCCGTGTTGACTACTGATTCCTCGCCAGACCGCGTTGACCGTTGGTCCGCCACCCGGCCGTGTTGACCGCTGGTCCCTCGCCAGGCCGTGTTGACCGCCGGTTCGCAGCCAGGCCGTGTTGACTGATGGTTGATCGCCAGGCCGTGTTGACCGCTGGTTCGCCACCAGGTCGTGTTGACCGCTGGTCCCCCGCCAGGCCGTGTTGACCGCTGGTCCCCCGCCAGGCCGTGTTGACCGCTGGTTCGCCACCAGGTCGTGTTGACCGCTGGTTCGCCGCCAGGCCGTGTTGACCGCTGGTCCCCCGCCAGGCCGTGTTGACCGCTGGTCCCCCGCCAGGCCGTGTTGACCGCTGGTTCGCCGCCAGGCCGTGTTGACGCTGATCCCTCGCCAGGTCGCGTTGACCGATGGTTGATCGCCAGGCCGTGTTGACCGCTGGTTCGCCGTCAGGCCGTGTTGACCGCTGGTTCGCCGCCAGGCCGCAGCGCGCACGGCACGGCGATCGATGGCGGACGCTTGCGGCGATTTCCGGCGGCTTACGGGGGAAGCAAGCCGCGCTGACGGCGTCGCGCCAGCCACGTCGTCTCCCAGCCCGGTGCCGGCTGCCCACCTGGTGCGCTGAGCACTGTTGACCATCCCGGCGTCCACCTCCACGGTCAGAACGGGCGCCCGAGCGAGGCGGGAAGGCTGGCGTTCCGCCGGCCAGACAGCACGGCGTGGCGCACCGCTGCCCTGAAGGGCCTTCAACCGACTCCAGCAAGGCGAAATCTCCGTGCTGGGACTTTATTTGGAATCGTTGATGCATACGTCGTATTACGGGGACAGAGAAGGCAGCGCAAACGCCACAGTGGTCCGTTGACGTGTCGCGGACTGTGCTGTGCGGTGCGCGTATTGATTACGCCACCTGTGCTTCCAACGCAGCGTGCTTTCTTGCGTCGTTCCGAGCGTTGTACCCGTGTTCAGAGCTGCAGTGTTTCTGAAGCCTCCTGGAACGGCGGGATCTCGGGCAAAACCGGAGCAGTGACCACCACAGGACTGGTCGGCACACTTGCGCGTGTGTGGAAGCTGTCGCTACACACGCAGATCGGTCGGATGGAGCAGGTCGAGAGGCCGACCACGGACGCGTCACCCTTGCCGGCATGGAGCGGGGAGGAGGAGGAGGAGAAGGAGCGTCCATTTGTCGTTCGCCGTCGTGTGGTCAGCTAATGACCGTAGCGAGTGATGTGGCGCCAGAACACCGCCCGAAGCGACAGCGGCAGAGGACGGCGCCGGACGCGCGTCCAGGCCGGGTTCTGTCCCCAGTCGGTTGTCACCGTCACGTACGCGTGGCAGCCAGCGCGCACCGTCACGTCAGATGGGGGGAGGGGCGCTCGGGACCAGATGAGGACATTGGCGTCTGACATCTGCGGGATGAGAGATCGTGGTCGAGTCGACGCATCCATTCGAGCACCGAGGCACGTGGAAGCACGTGTGGCGGGACCATTGCCACGCTCACGGCGGTGCGGTGGCCCTTCATGACGGGCGACTGCAGAGCGCAGAAAATCTTTCCCAGACCAGCCGAACTGCAAATCCACCGCCCGGCGACATTTAGCCGCCTCATCGCTGCTCCACCAGGGGTAGATGGATGGCAATTTGGTTGATCAATAACTAAAAGCTAACCTTCAACCGGAACGTAATGGCACACGAAATTATGCGTTTCGTCTGCATGGAAGTATGAAAATCGTGACATGAATTAATTTACTTTAAAGATTGGCGCCAATAAGGCGGTTGCGAGTTTCCTAAGCCGCGTTTCAGTGAGCTTATATATCACGTGTCCTCGACAGTATTGCTCAGCGGACGAAGGCCATTCAAACAGTTGCAACTAATATTGCTTTGGTGGCCATGTTTTAAAGGTGGTGTCTACCTTTTTGGCAAAACGTTATTAAAATAACCAAATAAAACACATTCTCCCAATAGTTCAGACAGGCCACATCTCCGAAAATATTGATGGCGACCCATCATACGAGGCGAGATAAAACGCCAGACCTGATTAAACGCTCCCTCGTAAAGCCACGTCGCAGGGTGGTCTTCGACAGGCAGCGAGATCGCGTTCCGCACGGCTCCCGCGGAGCACACCGGCGCCGAGGCGGTTCCGTCGTGTGCGAGACGAGCCAATGCAACGGAGTCACCCCGCCCTCATCAGAGCTCCGTGTCTCGCACTGCACTGCGCGGTGGGGGGGTGCAGTTCCTCGGCGCGGCGACCCGTCGCGCAGAGGTCGGGGGGGGGGGGGGGGCGGAGAGGGGAGGGGGACGGAAGTACAGTCATTCGGCGCGGTGACTACCTGACGGAAGGCTGGACAGTCGACTCCAAAGGGACGCGCCGTCGGTCTGGGAAAGGCTTGGTTGAAACCCATATGACCGGCAAGGGCATCGTACGGGAGACACAGAACCAGGCAGCAGAGAAGCAGGCGCCCAGACCGCCTCTGCCGGGGGATAGTGGGACAGCGGAGGGTCCCCGCTGGCTCCCCGCTGGCGCCAGCGGCGGCGGCGACTTCGCGGCCCGGCGGCTGGGGCCCCTCAGGACACGCCGCAGTGGAGGTCGGGACAGGGGAGCCGAGACCCGGCGCGTCTCCGGGGATGGATGCACGAGCGTGATGGCCCACCGCCTGAGCGATGATGCCTGGGCTCCGGGGCCCGCGGGGCCGCTGGTCCCGTTCTGTATGAGCGGCGACCCCGGGCGAGGCCACGGCGGCGCCATCCATCTCAGCGGCCCATCGCTCGCCAGTGATTGTCGGCCCACTCAGCACATGCAAACGCACGCAGCTGCGCCAGTCGAGTCGTTAGCGTGGAGTACCTACGTATAACCCGCCTGATTAGTTTGGTGGTGATTAGGATGGTCTGGACGATCAAAGGACAACCAAGGCGTGATCGCTTGAGACCAAGCGCGACACGAATTGATCTGCGAGGCATATGATGCACTGCTGCCTTGGGTGATAGCGTCCCCTTCAGTTGCAAGTAGAAGATCGCTTCTGAAATTGGAGAGATCAGTCGCACACAAAGACCACCAGAACACAGCCGAGGCAGACTCAGCTGTTTGGAGCGGATATGTGACGCTCGATAGCTCTTCTGTATCTGCCTGATATATCTTCAGTTGGTGCTCTCTCAGACGTATTTTCGACAGCGACACTATCTCTTCCCACCAAGTCATAAGTTTGCACATCAATCATGTTTCCATATCATGAATGATACGTACACTGAGGCGTCCAGGTCGGTTTTGTGTCAGTGCAAGTATTCTCCTCTTCTCGGAAGTAACACTCTTCCAGGGGACATTCTCGGTGTCCTCTCGCGACGTCCAGTGTTCCAGGCCTGGCCGGCGGCCGAGTCCGATGTCCCCGTGCACTGCTGACGCCACCAGATGCATCGGCGATGACAGCAGGGGCGGCTGCGCCGGTCGATCGAAGTCCGCATCAAAAACCGCCGCGACTCCCAAACACTGAACAGGCCTCAATCTCACAAGGTCGGTCCGAGGACCGCGGCGACAATAGGTGGGCTGGCCTGGAGGCGCACATATAAAGGGACAACAGCACGCCTCCGTCCGTCACTGGGTTTGGGTAGCGAGCGCGGCTGGCGCTGGCATTCCCGCCAGGTCGTCAAAGCTGCACTGGCTTCTGACATTTCGGCTGGGTTTGCCAGCGGAAAAACATCTCTTCCGTTTACACCAGCGGCCAGTCCACATCTGGAGCACTCCAAAACAATAACGGTAAGTGTTCCCAGCCTCTGCCCCAAACAGAAAGCCCACCATTAGCCATTGTTGCAAACGACCGAGTCAAGCTCCGAGCAGCGGCGTTCTTAGAATGCAAGGTGGCCCGTGGTGCCTGGACGCTCCCGTTGTGGTTGGCCGGGAGGAAACTGCTCGGGCTTTTCATCCCGGGTACGACAAACCCTTCCGTCTTCACAAAATGCACGAACCGTCCATGCATTTGCGTAAAGTTTCCCAGCTTATCCTTGGACTTTGTGGGAACTTGAGGACCGACCTCTGCATTTTAGTTTTGAACGCGTCCCCCATGACAGCCACTGCCACGTGTCACACCTGTCAAGCCCACTTTTGGGATGTGTCCGGCTTATGGAGTTTTCAGCAGCACATTTTGGGTCGCGTTGGTCCTAAGGACAGCTATCGCGATGGTTGACGGTCGGCAGCCCTCGTTGAACAAAAGCAATTCATGTCCTGCGTTAAAGGTGTGGCGAAAGCGACGCGTGGCCGACATAATTTTGATACCTTGGACGTACCACAATGGCCTGTTTGGGTGTCTTATAGGTAGATATTTAGCCCCAAATGACCGGAAACCGACATAAAATGAGCATGTTACTATCGCTTCCAAATGGTGGTAAGGAACGAGCAAAAACAAAGACAGCTCGGCCTCCGCCCACCGTTATTGCTTCAACATGACAAAATGCTTGCACGGAGAAGACTGGAACACTGATAGGACGTTTGTGGTAATGAGCGGCTCCACCTTATACTGTTGAGCTGATTTTTAAATTCGCGTACTGTCCTTTTTCCACAGCTGTGAAATGGTCCCGGTTGTAATTGGACTTCTTGCGCGCTCATGGTTGATGTGTGCGTGGCAAAACGTTCAGGCACCGCAAAGACTAATTATCATTAACTCTACGTTACACTCGGGACCAGCCAGTGTTCTATGTACGTAAGCCTACAGCTTTCCTGAGCGAGTTCCAGACA